>NW_026045311.1:0-40461 GCF_943734845.2 Anopheles funestus | reverse complement strand
AAAAAGTTAATTTTGGTATAAGTTAGGTTTTTGAGAAAAAGTTAGGTTTTTTAGAATAAGTTAGTTTTGGTAAAAGTTAGGTTTTTTCGAAAAAGTTAGTTTTGGTATAAGTTAGGTTTTTTCGAAAAAGTTAGTTTTGGTATAAGTTAGGTTTTTTCGAAAAAGTTAGTTTTGGTATAAGTTAGGTTTTTAAGAAAAAGTTAGTTTTGGTATAAGTTAGGTTTTTTAGAAAAAGTTGAGTTTTTTAGAAAAAGTTAGTTTTGGTAAAAGTTAGGTTTTTTCGCAAAAGTTAGGTTTTTAAGAAAAAGTTAGTTTTGGTATAAGTTAGGTTTTTTCGAAAAAGTTAGGTTTTTTAGAAAAAGTTAGTTTTGGTAAAAGTTAGGTTTTTTAGAAAAAGTTAGGTTTTTTCGAAAAAGTTAGTTTTGTTAAAAGTTAGGTTTTTTCGAAAAAGTTAGTTTTGGTATAAGTTAGGTTTTTAAGAAAAAGTTAGTTTTGGTATAAGTTAGGTTTTTTAGAAAAAGTTGAGTTTTTTAGAAAAAGTTAGTTTTGGTAAAAGTTAGGTTTTTTCGCAAAAGTTAGGTTTTTTAGAAAAAGTTCGTTTTGGTAAAAGTTAGGTTTTTTCGAAAAAGTTAGGTTTTTTCGAAAAAGTTAGTTTTGGTAAAAGTTAGGATTTTTAGAAAAAGTTAGGTTTTTTCGAAAAAGTTAGTTTTGTTAAAAGTTAGGTTTTTTCGAAAAAGTTAGTTTTGGTATAAGTTAGGTTGTTTAGAAAAAGTTAGCTTTGGTAAAAGTTAGGTTTTTTAGAAAAAGTTAGGTTTTTTAGAAAAAGTTAGTTTTGGTATAAGTTAGGTTTTTTCGAAAAAGTTAGTTTTTTTATAAGTTAGGTTTTTTAGAAAAAGTTGAGTTTTTTAGAAAAAGTTAGTTTTGGTAAAAGTTAAGTTTTTTCGCAAAAGTTAGGTTTTTAAGAAAAAGTTAGTTTTGGTATAAGTTAGGTTTTTTCGAAAAAGTTAGGTTTTTTAGAAAAAGTTAGTTTTGGTAAAAGTTAGGTTTTTTAGAAAAAGTTAGGTTTTTTCGAAAAAGTTAGTTTTGTTAAAAGTTAGGTTTTTTCGAAAAAGTTAGTTTTGGTATAAGTTAGGTTTTTAAGAAAAAGTTAGTTTTGGTATAAGTTAGGTTTTTTAGAAAAAGTTGAGTTTTTTAGAAAAAGTTAGTTTTGGTAAAAGTTAGGTTTTTTCGCAAAAGTTAGGTTTTTAAGAAAAAGTTAGTTTTGGTATAAGTTAGGTTTTTTCGAAAAAGTTAGGTTTTTTAGAAAAAGTTAGTTTTGGTAAAAGTTAGGTTTTTTAGAAAAAGTTAGGTTTTTTCGAAAAAGTTAGTTTTGTTAAAAGTTAGGTTTTTTCGAAAAAGTTAGTTTTGGTATAAGTTAGGTTTTTAAGAAAAAGTTAGTTTTGGTATAAGTTAGGTTTTTTAGAAAAAGTTGAGATTTTTAGAAAAAGTTAGTTTTGGTAAAAGTTAGGTTTTTTCGCAAAAGTTAGGTTTTTAAGAAAAAGTTCGTTTTGGTAAAAGTTAGGTTTTTTCGAAAAAGTTAGGTTTTTTCGAAAAAGTTATTTTTATTAAAAGTTAGGTTTTTATGAAAAAGTTAGGTTTTTTCGAAAAAGTTAGTTTTGGTATAAGTTAGGTTTTTAAGAAAAAGTTAGTTTTGGTATAAGTTAGGTTTTTTCGAAAAAGTTAGTTTTGGTATAAGTTAGGTTTTTATGAAAAAGTTAGGTTTTTTCGAAAAAGTTAGTTTTGGTAAAAGTTAGGTTTTTTCGAAAAAGTATGTTTTTTTAGAAAAAGTTAGTTTTGGTATAAGTTAGGTTTTTTCGAAAAAGTTAGTTTTGGTATGAGTTAGGTTTTTGAGAAAAAGTTAGTTTCGGTTTAAGTTAGGTTTTTTCGAAAAAGTTAGTTTTGGTATAAGTTAGGTTTTTTCGAAAAAGTTAGTTTTGGTATAAGTTAGGTTTTTTCGAAAAAGTTAGTTTTGGTATAAGTTAGGTTTTTAAGAAAAAGTTAGTTTTGGTATAAGTTAGGTTTTTTCGAAAAAGTTAGTTTTGGTATAAGTTAGGTTTTTATGAAAAAGTTAGGTTTTTTCGAAAAAGTTAGTTTTGGTATAAGTTAGGTTTTTATGAAAAAGTTAGTTTTGGTATAAGTTAGGTTTTTTCGAAAAAGTTAGTTTTGGTATAAGTTAGGTTTTCATGAAAAAGTTAGGTTTTTTCGAAAAAGTTAGGTTTTTTAGAAAAAGTTAGTTTTGGTATAAGTTAGGTTTTTTAGAAAAAGTTAGTTTTGGTATAAGTTAGGTTTTTTCGAAAAAGTTAGTTTTGGTATAAGTTAGGTTTTTATGAAAAAGTTAGGTTTTTTCGAAAAAGTTAGTTTTGGTAAAAGTTAGGTTTTTTCGAAAAAGTAAGGTTTTTTAGAAAAAGTTAGTTTTGGTATAAGTTAGGTTTTTTCGAAAAAGTTAGGTTTTTTAGAAAAAGTTAGTTTTTTTATAAGTTAGGTTTTTTAGAAAAAGTTAGTTTTTTTATAACTTAGGTTTTTTCGAAAAAGTAAGGTTTTTTAAAAAGATAGTTTTGGTATAAGTTAGGTTTTTTCGAAAAAGTTAGGTTTTTTAGAAAAAGTTAGTTTTTTTATAAGTTAGGTTTTTAAGAAAAAGTTAGTTTTGGTAAAAGTTAGGTTTTTTCGAAAAAGTTAGGTTTTTTCGAAAAAGTTAGTTTTGGTATAAGTTAGGTTTTTAAAAAAAAATTAGTTTTGGTATAAGTTAGGTTTTTTAGAAAAAGTTAGTTTTGGTATAAGTTAGGTTTTTTAGAAAAAGTTAGTTTTGGTATAAGTTAGGTTTTTAAGAAAAAGTTAGTTTTGGTATAAGTTAGGTTTTTTTCGAAAAAGTTAGTTTTGGTATAAATTAGGTTTTTTCGAAAAAGTTAGTTTTGGTATAAGTTAGGTTTTTTTAGAAAAAGTTAGTTTTGGTATAAGTTAGGTTTTTAAGAAAAAGTTAGTTTTGGTAAAAGTTAGGTTTTTATGAAAAAGTTAGGTTTTTTCGAAAAAGTTAGTTTTGGTATAAGTTAGGTTTTTTCGAAAAAGTTAGTTTTGGTATAAATTAGGTTTTTTCGAAAAAGTTAGTTTTGGTATAAGTTAGGTTTTTAAGAAAAAGTTAGTTTTGGTATAAGTTAGGTTTTTTCGAAAAAGTTAGTTTTGGTATAAGTTAGGTTTTTTCGAAAAAGTTAGATTTGGTATAAGTTAGGTTTTTAAGAAAAAGTTAGTTTTGGTATAAGTTAGGTTTTTTCGAAAAAGTTAGTTTTGGTATAAGTTAGGTTTTTAAGAAAAAGTTAGTTTTGGTATAAGTTAGGTTTTTTCGAAAAAGTTAGTTTTGGTATAAGTTAGGTTTTTATGAAAAAGTTAGGTTTTTTCGAAAAAGTTAGTTTTGGTATAAGTTAGGTTTTTTCGAAAAAGTTAGTTTTGGTATAAATTAGGTTTTTTCGAAAAAGTTAGTTTTGGTATAAGTTAGGTTTTTAAGAAAAAGTTAGTTTTGGTATAAGTTAGGTTTTTTCGAAAAAGTTAGTTTTGGTATAAGTTAGGTTTTTTCGAAAAAGTTAGATTTTTTCGAAAAAGTTAGTTTTGGTATAAGTTAGGTTTTTATGAAAAAGTTAGTTTTGGTATAAGTTAGGTTTTTTCGAAAAAGTTAGTTTTGGTATAAGTTAGGTTTTTGAGAAAAAATTAGTTTTGGTATAAGTTAGGTTTTTTCGAAAAAGTTAGTTTTGGTATAAATTAGGTTTTTAAGAAAAAGTTAGTTTTGGTATAAGTTAGGTTTTTTAGAAAAAGTTAGTTTTGGTATAAGTTAGGTTTTTTAGAAAAAGTTAGTTTTGGTATAAGTTAGGATTTTTAGAAAAAGTTAGTTTTGGTATAAGTTAGGTTTTTTCGAAAAAGTTAGTTTTTTTATAAGTTAGGTTTTTAAGAAAAAGTTAGTTTTGGTAAAAGTTAGGTTTTTTAGAAAAAGTTAGGTTTTTTCGAAAAAGTTAGTTTTGGTATAAGTTAGGTTTTTAAGAAAAAGTTAGTTTTGGTATAAGTTAGGTTTTTTCGAAAAAGTTAGTTTTGGTATAAGTTAGGTTTTTGAGAAAAAGTTAGTTTTGGTATAAGTTAGGTTTTTTAGAAAAAGTTAGTTTTGGTATAAGTTAGGTTTTTTCGAAAAAGTTAGGTTTTTAAGAAAAAGTTAGTTTTGGTATAAGTTAGGTTTTTTCGAAAAAGTTAGTTTTGGTATAAGTTAGGTTTTTTCGAAAAAGCTAGTTTTGGTATAAGTTAGGTTTTTTCGAAAAAGTTAGTTTTGGTATAAGTTAGGTTTTTAAGAAAAAGTTAGGTTTTTAAGAAAAAGTTAGTTTTGGTATAAGTTAGGTTTTTGAGAAAAAGTAAGGTTTTTAAGAAAAAGTTAGTTTTGGTATAAGTTAGGTTTTTAAGAAAAAGTTAGGTTTTTAAGAAAAAGTTAATTTTGGTATAAGTTAGGTTTTTGAGAAAAAGTTAATTTTGGTATAAGTTAGGTTTTTGAGAAAAAGTAAGTTTTGGTATAAGTTAGGTTTTTGAGAAAAAGTAAGTTTTGGTATAAGTTAGGTTTTTAAGAAAAAGTTAGGTTTTTTCGAAAAAGTTAGTTTTGGTATAAGTTAGGTTTTTTCGAAAAAGTTAGTTTTGGTATAAGTTAGGTTTTTTAGAAGAAGTTAGTTTTGGTAAAAGTTAGGTTTTTTAGAAAAAGTTAGGTTTTTTAGAAAAAGTGAGTTTTGGTATAAGTTAGGTTTTTTCGAAAAAGTTAGTTTTTTTATAAGTTAGGTTTTTTCGAAAAAGTTAGTTTTGGTAAAAGTTAGGTTTTTTCGAAAAAGTTAGGTTTTTTCGAAAAAGTTAGGTTTTTTCGAAAAAGTTAGGTTTTTTCGAAAAAGTTAGTATTGGTATAAGTAAGGTTTTTTCGAAAAAGTTAGTTTTGGTGTAAGTTAGGTTTTTTCGAAAAAGAAAGGTTTTTTAGAAAAAGTTAGTTTTGGTATAAGTTAGGTTTTTTAGAAAAAGTTAGTTTTGGTATAAGTTAGGTTTTTTCGAAAAAGTTAGTTTTGGTATAAGTTGGGTTTTTTCTTAAAAGTTAGTTTTGGTATAAGTTAGGTTTTTGAAGAAAAAGTTAGTTTTGGTATAAGTTAGGTTTTTTCGAAAAAGTTAGTTTTGGTATAAGTTAGGTTTTTAAGAAAAAGTTAGTTTTGGTATAAGTTAGGTTTTTTCGAAAAAGATAGTTTTGGTATAAGTTAGGTTTTTTCGAAAAAGTTATTTTTGGTATAAGTTAGGTTTTTTCGAAAAAGTTAGTTTTGGTATAAGTTAGGTTTTTTAGAAAAAGTTAGTTTTGGTATAAGTTAGGTTTTTAAGAAAAAGTTAGTTTTGGTATAAGTTAGGTTTTTAAGAAAAAGTTAGATTTTTAAGAAAAAGTTAGGTTTTTAAGAAAAAGTTAGTTTTGGTATAAGTTAGGTTTTTGAGAAAAAGTTAGGTTTTTTATAATAAGTTAGTTTTAGTAAAAGTTAGGTTTTTTAGAAAAAGTTAGGTTTTTTCGAAAAAGTTAGTTTTGGTATAAGTTAGGTTTTTTCGAAAAAGTAAGGTTTTTTAGAAAAAGTTAGTTTTGGTATAAGTTAGGTTTTTTCGAAAAAGTTAGTTTTGGTATAAGTTAGGTTTTTAAGAAAAAGTTAGTTTTGGTAAAAGTTAGGTTTTTTAGAAAAAGTTAGGTTTTTTCGAAAAAGTTAGTTTTGGTATAAGTTAGGTTTTTATGAAAAAGTTAGGTTTTTTAGAATAAGTTAGTTTTGTTAAAAGTTAGGTTTTTTCGAAAAAGTTAATTTTGGTATAAGTTAGGTTTTTGAGAAAAAGTAAGTTTTGGTATAAGTTAGGTTTTTAAGAAAAAGTTAGGTTTTTTCGAAAAAGTTAGTTTTGGTATAAGTTAGGTTTTTTCGAAAAAGTTAGTTTTGGTATAAGTTAGGTTTTTTCGAAAAAGTTAGTTTTGGTATAAGTTAGGTTTTTTCGAAAAAGTTAGTTTTGGTATAAGTTAGGTTTTTTAGAAGAAGTTAGTTTTGGTATAAGTTAGGTTTTTTAGAAAAAGTTAGGTTTTTTAGAAAAGTGAGTTTTGGTATAAGTTAGGTTTTTTCGAAAAAGTTAGTTTTTTTATAAGTTAGGTTTTTTCGAAAAAGTTAGTTTTGGTAAAAGTTAGGTTTTTTCGAAAAAGTTAGGTTTTTTCGAAAAAGTTAGGTTTTTTCGAAAAAGTTAGTATTGGTATAAGTAAGGTTTTTTCGAAAAAGTTAGTTTTGGTATAAGTTAGGTTTTTTCGAAAAAGTAAGGTTTTTTAGAAAAAGTTAGTTTTGGTATAAGTTAGGTTTTTTCGAAAAAGTTAGTTTTGGTATAAGTTAGGTTTTTAAGAAAAAGTTAGTTTTGGTATAAGTTAGGTTTTTTCGAAAAAGTTAGTTTTGGTATAAGTTAGGTTTTTAAGAAAAAGTTAGATTTTTAAGAAAAAGTTAGGTTTTTAAGAAAAAGTTAGTTTTGGTATAAGTTAGGTTTTTAAGAAAAAGTTAATTTTGGTATAAGTTAGGTTTTTAAGAAAAAGTTAGGTTTTTTCGAAAAAGTTAGTTTTGGTATAAGTTAGGTTTTTTCGAAAAAGTTAGTTTTGGTATAAGTTAGGTTTTTTCGAAAAAGTTAGTTTTGGTATAAGTTAGGTTTTTGAGAAAAAGTTAGTTTTGGTAAAAGTTAGGTTTTTAAGAAAAAGTTAGTTTTGGTATAAGTTAGGTTTTTTTCGAAAAAGTTAGTTTTGGTATAAGTAAGGTTTTTAAGAAAAAGTTAGTTTTGGTAAAAGTTAGGTTTTTTAGAAAAAGTTAGGTTTTTTCGAAAAAGTTAGTTTTGGTATAAGTTAGGTTTTTATGAAAAAGTTAGGTTTTTTCGAAAAAGTTAGTTTTGGTAAAAGTTAGGTTTTTTCGAAAAAGTAAGGTTTTTTAGAAAAAGTTAGTTTTGGTATAAGTTAGGTTTTTTCGAAAAAGTTAGTTTTGGTATAAGTTAGGTTTTTTCGAAAAAGTTAGGTTTTTAAGAAAAAGTTAGTTTTGGTATAAGTTAGGTTTTTGAGAAAAAGTTAGTTTTTTTATAAGTTAGGTTTTTTCGAAAAAGTTAGTTTTGGTAAAAGTTAGGTTTTTTCGAAAAAGTTAGGTTTTTTCGAAAAAGTAAGGTTTTTTCGAAAAAGTTAGTTTTGGTATAAGTTAGGTTTTTAAGAAAAAGTTAGTTTTGGTATAAGTTAGGTTTTTTCGAAAAAGTTAGTTTTGGTATAAGTTAGGTTTTTGAGAAAAAGTTAGTTTTGGTATAAGTTAGGTTTTTTAGAAAAAGTTAGTTTTGGTATAAGTTAGGTTTTTTCGAAAAAGTTAGGTTTTTAAGAAAAAGTTAGTTTTGGTATAAGTTAGGTTTTTTAGAAAAAGTTAGTTTTGGTATAAGTTAGGTTTTTTCGAAAAAGTTAGGTTTTTAAGAAAAAGTTAGTTTTGGTATAAGTTAGGTTTTTTCGAAAAAGTTAGTTTTGGTATAAATTAGGTTTTTTCGAAAAAGCTAGTTTTGGTATAAGTTAGGTTTTTTCGAAAAAGTTAGTTTTGGTATAAGTTAGGTTTTTAAGAAAAAGTTAGGTTTTTAAGAAAAAGTTAGTTTTGGTATAAGTTAGGTTTTTGAGAAAAAGTAAGGTTTTTAAGAAAAAGTTAGTTTTGGTATAAGTTAGGTTTTTTCGAAAAAGTTAATTTTGGTATAAGTTAGGTTTTTGAGAAAAAGTTAGTTTTGGTATAAGTTAGGTTTTTTCGAAAAAGTTAGTTTTGGTATAAGTTAGGTTTTTTCGAAAAAGTTAGTTTTGGTATAAATTAGGTTTTTTCGAAAAAGCTAGCTTTGGTATAAGTTAGGTTTTTTCGAAAAAGTTAGTTTTGGTATAAGTTAGGTTTTTAAGAAAAAGTTAGGTTTTTAAGAAAAAGTTAGTTTTGGTATAAGTTAGGTTTTTGAGAAAAAGTAAGGTTTTTAAGAAAAAGTTAGTTTTGGTATAAGTTAGGTTTTTTCGAAAAAGTTAGTTTTGGTATAAATTAGGTTTTTTCGAAAAAGCTAGCTTTGGTATAAGTTAGGTTTTTTCGAAAAAGTTAGTTTTGGTATAAGTTAGGTTTTTAAGAAAAAGTTAGGTTTTTAAGAAAAAGTTAGTTTTGGTATAAGTTAGGTTTTTGAGAAAAAGTAAGGTTTTTAAGAAAAAGTTAGTTTTGGTATAAGTTAGGTTTTTAAGAAAAAGTTAGGTTTTTAAGAAAAAGTTAATTTTGGTATAAGTTAGGTTTTTTCGAAAAAGTTAGGTTTTTTAGAAAAAGTTAGTTTTGGTAAAAGTTAGGTTTTTTCGAAAAAGTTAATTTTGGTATAAGTTAGGTTTTTGAGAAAAAGTAAGTTTTGGTATAAGTTAGGTTTTTAAGAAAAAGTTAGGTTTTTTCGAAAAAGTTAGTTTTGGTATAAGTTAGGTTTTTTCGAAAAAGTTAGTTTTGGTATAAGTTAGGTTTTTTAGAAAAAGTTAGTTTTGGTATAAGTTAGGTTTTTTAGAAAAAGTTAGTTTTGGTATAAGTTAGGTTTTTTAGAAAAAGTTAGTTTTGGTAAAAGTTAGGTTTTTTAGAAAAAGTTAGGTTTTTTAGAAAAAGTGAGTTTTGGTATAAGTAAGGTTTTTTCGAAAAAGTTAGTTTTGGTATAAATTAGGTTTTTTCGAAAAAGTTAGTTTTGGCATAAGTTAGGTTTTTTCGAAAAAGTTAGTTTTGGTATAAGTTAGGTTTTTAAGAAAAAGTTAGGTTTTTAAGAAAAAGTTAGTTTTGGTATAAGTTAGGTTTTTGAGAAAAAGTAAGGTTTTTAAGAAAAAGTTAGTTTTGGTATAAGTTAGGTTTTTAAGAAAAAGTTAAGTTTTTAAGAAAAAGTTATTTTTGGTAAAAGTTAGGTTTTTGAGAAAAAGTAAGGTTTTTAAGAAAAAGTTAGTTTTGGTAAAAGTTAGGTTTTTGAGAAAAAGTTAGTTTTGGTATAAGTTAGGTTTTTAAGAAAAAGTTAGGTTTTTAAGAAAAAGTTAATTTTGGTATAAGTTAGGTTTTTGAGAAAAAGTTAGTTTTGGTATAAGTTAGGTTTTTAAGAAAAAGTTAGATTTTTAAGAAAAAGTTAGGTTTTTAAGAAAAAGTTAGTTTTGGTATAAGTTAGGTTTTTGAGAAAAAGTTAGTTTTGGTATAAGTTAGGTTTTTTCGAAAAAGTTAGTTTTGGTATAAGTTAGGTTTTTTCGAAAAAGTTAGTTTTGGTATAAATTAGGTTTTTTCGAAAAAGCTAGTTTTGGTATAAGTTAGGTTTTTTAGAAAAAGTTAGTTTTGGTATAAGTTAGGTTTTTTAGAAAAAGTTAGTTTTGGTATAAGTTAGGTTTTTGAGAAAAAGTTAGTTTTGGTATAAGTTAGGTTTTTTAGAAAAAGTTAGTTTTTTTCGAAAAAGTTAGTTTTGGTATAAGTTAGGTTTTTAAGAAAAAGTTAGGTTTTTAAGAAAAAGTTAGTTTTGGTATAAGTTAGGTTTTTGAGAAAAAGTAAGGTTTTTTCGAAAAAGTTAGTTTTGGTATAAGTTAGGTTTTTAAGAAAAAGTTAGGTTTTTAAGAAAAAGTTAATTTTGGTATGAGTTAGGTTTTTTCGAAAAAGTTAGTTTTGGTATAAATTAGGTTTTTTCGAAAAAGTTAGTTTTGGTATAAGTTAGGTTTTTTCGAAAAAGTTAGTTTTGGTATAAGTTAGGTTTTTTCGAAAAAGTTAGGTTTTTTAGAATAAGTTAGTTTTGGTAAAAGTTAGGTTTTTTCGAAAAAGTTAATTTTGGTATAAGTTAGGTTTTTGAGAAAAAGTTAGTTTTGGTATAAGTTAGGTTTTTAAGAAAAAGTTAGGTTTTTTCGAAAAAGTTAGTTTTGGTATAAGTTAATTTTTTTCGAAAAATTTAGTTTTGGTATAAGTTAGGTTTTTTCGAAAAAGTTAGTTTTGGTATAAGTTAGGTTTTTTAGAAAAAGTTAGTTTTGGTATAAGTTAGGTTTTTTAGAAAAAGTTAGTTTTGGTAAAAGTTAGGTTTTTTAGAAAAAGTTAGGTTTTTAAGAACAAGTTAGTTTTGGTATAAGTTAGGTTTTTTCGAAAAAGTTAGTTTTGGTATAAGTTAGGTTTTTAAGAAAAAGTTAGATTTTTAAGAAAAAGTTAGGTTTTTAAGAAAAAGTTAGTTTTGGTATAAGTTAGGTTTTTGAGAAAAAGTTAGGTTTTTTAGAATAAGTTAGTTTTGGTAAAAGTTAGGTTTTTTAGAAAAAGTTAGGTTTTTTCGAAAAAGTTAGTTTTGGTATAAGTTAGGTTTTTTCAAAAAAGTTAGTTTTGGTATAAGTTAGGTTTTTGAGAAAAAGTTAGTTTTGGTATAAGTTAGGTTTTTTCGAAAAAGTTAGTTTTGGTATAAGTTAGGTTTTTTCGAAAAAGTTAGTTTTGGTATAAGTTAGGTTTTTTAGAAAAAGTTAGTTTTGGTATAAGTTAGGTTTTTTCGAAAAAGTTAGTTTTGGTATAAGTTAGGTTTTTAAGAAAAAGTTAGGTTTTTTCGAAAAAGTTAGTTTTGGTATAAAATAGGTTTTTTCGAAAAAGTTAGTTTTGGTATAAGTTAGGTTTTTAAGAAAAAGTTAGGTTTTTTCGAAAAAGTTAGTTTTGGTATAAGTTAGGTTTTTTAGAAAAAGTTAGTTTTGGTAAAAGTTAGGTTTTTTAGAAAAAGTTAGGTTTTTTAGAAAAAGTGAGTTTTGGTAGAAGTTAGGTTTTTTCGAAAAAGTTAGTTTTTTTATAAATTAGGTTTTTTCGAAAAAGTTAGTTTTGGTAAAAGTTAGGTTTTTTCGAAAAAGTTAGGTTTTTTCGAAAAAGTTAGGTTTTTAAGAAAAAGTTAGTTTTGGTATAAGTTAGGTTTTTAAGAAAAAGTTAGTTTTGGTATAAGTTAGGTTTTTAAGAAAAAGTTAGTTTTGGTATAAGTAAGGTTTTTTCGAAAAAGTTAGTTTTGGTATAAGTTAGGTTTTTTCGAAAAAGTTAGTTTTGGTATAAGTTAGGTTTTTTAGAAAAAGTTAGTTTTGGTAAAAGTTAGGTTTTTAAGAAAAAGTTAGTTTTGGTATAAGTTAGGTTTTTTCGAAAAAGTTAGTTTTGGTATAAGTTAGGTTTTTTAGAAAAAGTTAGGTTTTTTAGAATAAGTTAGTTTTGGTCAAAGTTAGGTTTTTTAGAAAAAGTTAGGTTTTTTCGAAAAAGTTAGTTTTGGTATAAGTTAGGTTTTTTCAAAAAAGTTAGTTTTGGTATAAGTTAGGTTTTTTCGAAAAAGTTAGTTTTGGTATAAGTTAGGTTTTTTCGAAAAAGTTAGTTTTGGTATAAGTTAGGTTTTTAAGAAAAAGTTAGTTTTGGTATAAGTTAGGTTTTTTCGAAAAAGTTAGTTTTGGTATAAGTTAGGTTTTTAAGAAAAAGTTAGTTTTGGTATAAGTTAGGTTTTTTCGAAAAAGTTAGTTTTGGTATAAATTAGGTTTTTTCGAAAAAGTTAGTTTTGGCATAAGTTAGGTTTTTTCGAAAAAGTTAGTTTTGGTATAAGTTAGGTTTTTAAGAAAAAGTTAAGTTTTTAAGAAAAAGTTAGTTTTGGTATAAGTTAGGTTTTTGAGAAAAAGTAAGGTTTTTAAGAAAAAGTTAGTTTTGGTAAAAGTTAGGTTTTTGAGAAAAAGTTAGTTTTGGTATAAGTTAGGTTTTTAAGAAAAAGTTAGGTTTTTAAGAAAAAGTTAATTTTGGTATAAGTTAGGTTTTTGAGAAAAAGTTAGTTTTGGTATAAGTTAGGTTTTTAAGAAAAAGTTAGATTTTTAAGAAAAAGTTAGGTTTTTAAGAAAAAGTTAGTTTTGGTATAAGTTAGGTTTTTGAGAAAAAGTTAGGTTTTTTAGAATAAGTTAGTTTTGGTAAAAGTTAGGTTTTTTAGAAAAAGTTAGGTTTTTTCGAAAAAGTTAGTTTTGGTATAAGTTAGGTTTTTTCAAAAAAGTTAGTTTTGGTATAAGTTAGGTTTTTTCGAAAAAGTTAGTTTTGGCATAAGTTAGGTTTTTAAGAAAAAGTTAGTTTTGGTATAAGTTAGGTTTTTTCGAAAAAGTTAGTTTTGGTATAAGTTAGGTTTTTTAGAAAAAGTTAGTTTTGGTAAAAGTTAGGTTTTTTAGAAAAAGTTAGGTTTTTTAGAAAAAGTGAGTTTTGGTATAAGTTAGGTTTTTTCGAAAAAGTTAGTTTTTTTATAAGTTAGGTTTTTTCGAAAAAGTTAGTTTTGGTAAAAGTTAGGTTTTTTCGAAAAAGTTAGGTTTTTTCGAAAAAGTTAGGTTTTTAAGAAAAAGTTAGTTTTGGTATAAGTTAGGTTTTTAAGAAAAAGTTAGTTTTGGTATAAGTTAGGTTTTTAAGAAAAAGTTAGTTTTGGTATAAGTAAGGTTTTTTCGAAAAAGTTAGTTTTGGTATAAGTTAGGTTTTTTCGAAAAAGTTAGTTTTGGTATAAGTTAGGTTTTTTCGAAAAAGTTAGTTTTGGTAAAAGTTAGGTTTTTAAGAAAAAGTTAGTTTTGGTATAAGTTAGGTTTTTTCGAAAAAGTTAGTTTTGGTATAAGTTAGGTTTTTTAGAAAAAGTTAGGTTTTTTAGAATAAGTTAGTTTTGGTCAAAGTTAGGTTTTTTAGAAAAAGTTAGGTTTTTTCGAAAAAGTTAGTTTTGGTATAAGTTAGGTTTTTTCAAAAAAGTTAGTTTTGGTATAAGTTAGGTTTTTTCGAAAAAGTTAGTTTTGGTATAAGTTAGGTTTTTTCGAAAAAGTTAGTTTTGGTATAAGTTAGGTTTTTAAGAAAAAGTTAGTTTTGGTATAAGTTAGGTTTTTTCGAAAAAGTTAGTTTTGGTATAAGTTAGGTTTTTAAGAAAAAGTTAGTTTTGGTATAAGTTAGGTTTTTTCGAAAAAGTTAGTTTTGGTATAAATTAGGTTTTTTCGAAAAAGTTAGTTTTGGCATAAGTTAGGTTTTTTCGAAAAAGTTAGTTTTGGTATAAGTTAGGTTTTTAAGAAAAAGTTAAGTTTTTAAGAAAAAGTTAGTTTTGGTATAAGTTAGGTTTTTGAGAAAAAGTAAGGTTTTTAAGAAAAAGTTAGTTTTGGTAAAAGTTAGGTTTTTGAGAAAAAGTTAGTTTTGGTATAAGTTAGGTTTTTAAGAAAAAGTTAGGTTTTTAAGAAAAAGTTAATTTTGGTATAAGTTAGGTTTTTGAGAAAAAGTTAGTTTTGGTATAAGTTAGGTTTTTAAGAAAAAGTTAGATTTTTAAGAAAAAGTTAGGTTTTTAAGAAAAAGTTAGTTTTGGTATAAGTTAGGTTTTTGAGAAAAAGTTAGGTTTTTTAGAATAAGTTAGTTTTGGTAAAAGTTAGGTTTTTTAGAAAAAGTTAGGTTTTTTCGAAAAAGTTAGTTTTGGTATAAGTTAGGTTTTTTCAAAAAAGTTAGTTTTGGTATAAGTTAGGTTTTTTCGAAAAAGTTAGTTTTGGCATAAGTTAGGTTTTTAAGAAAAAGTTAGTTTTGGTATAAGTTAGGTTTTTTCGAAAAAGTTAGTTTTGGTATAAGTTAGGTTTTTTAGAAAAAGTTAGTTTTGGTAAAAGTTAGGTTTTTTAGAAAAAGTTAGGTTTTTTAGAAAAAGTGAGTTTTGGTATAAGTTAGGTTTTTTCGAAAAAGTTAGTTTTTTTATAAGTTAGGTTTTTTCGAAAAAGTTAGTTTTGGTAAAAGTTAGGTTTTTTCGAAAAAGTTAGGTTTTTTCGAAAAAGTTAGGTTTTTAAGAAAAAGTTAGTTTTGGTATAAGTTAGGTTTTTAAGAAAAAGTTAGTTTTGGTATAAGTTAGGTTTTTTCGAAAAAGTTAGTTTTGGTATAAGTTAGGTTTTTAAGAAAAAGTTAGGTTTTTAAGAAAAAGTTAGTTTTGGTATAAGTTAGGTTTTTAAGAAAAAGTTAGTTTTGGTATAAGTTAGGTTTTTGAGAAAAAGTTAGGTTTTTTAGAAAAAGTTAGTTTTGGTAAAAGTTAGGTTTTTTAGAAAAAGTTAGGTTTTTTCGAAAAAGTTAGTTTTGGTATAAGTTAGGTTTTTTCAAAAAAGTTAGTTTTGGTATAAGTTAGGTTTTTTCGAAAAAGTTAGTTTTGGTATAAGTTAGGTTTTTTCGAAAAAGTTAGTTTTGGTATAAGTTAGGTTTTTAAGAAAAAGTTAGTTTTGGTATAAGTTAGGTTTTTTCGAAAAAGTTAGTTTTGGTATAAGTTAGGTTTTTGAGAAAAAGTTAGTTTTGGTATAAGTTAGGTTTTTTAGAAAAAGTTAGTTTTGGTATAAGTTAGGTTTTTTCGAAAAAGTAAGGTTTTTAAGAAAAAGTTAGTTTTGGTATAAGTTAGGTTTTTTCGAAAAAGTTAGTTTTGGTATAAATTAGGTTTTTTCGAAAAAGTTAGTTTTGGCATAAGTTAGGTTTTTTCGAAAAAGTTAGTTTTGGTATAAGTTAGGTTTTTAAGAAAAAGTTAAGTTTTTAAGAAAAAGTTAGTTTTGGTAAAAGTTAGGTTTTTGAGAAAAAGTAAGGTTTTTAAGAAAAAGTTAATTTTGGTATAAGTTAGGTTTTTGAGAAAAAGTTAGTTTTGGTATAAGTTAGGTTTTTAAGAAAAAGTTAGATTTTTAAGAAAAAGTTAGGTTTTTAAGAAAAAGTTAGTTTTGGTATAAGTTAGGTTTTTGAGAAAAAGTTAGGTTTTTTAGAATAAGTTAGTTTTGGTAAAAGTTAGGTTTTTTAGAAAAAGTTAGGTTTTTTCGAAAAAGTTAGTTTTGGTATAAGTTAGGTTTTTTCAAAAAAGTTAGTTTTGGTATAAGTTAGGTTTTTTCGAAAAAGTTAGTTTTGGTATAAGTTAGGTTTTTAAGAAAAAGTTAGTTTTGGTATAAGTTAGGTTTTTTCGAAAAAGTTAGTTTTGGTATAAGTTAGGTTTTTGAGAAAAAGTTAGTTTTGGTATAAGTTAGGTTTTTTAGAAAAAGTTAGTTTTGGTATAAGTTAGGTTTTTTCGAAAAAGTAAGGTTTTTAAGAAAAAGTTAGTTTTGGTATAAGTTAGGTTTTTTCGAAAAAGTTAGTTTTGGTATAAATTAGGTTTTTTCGAAAAAGTTAGTTTTGGCATAAGTTAGGTTTTTTCGAAAAAGTTAGTTTTGGTATAAGTTAGGTTTTTAAGAAAAAGTTATTTTTTTAAGAAAAAGTTAGTTTTGGTATAAGTTAGGTTTTTAAGAAAAAGTTAGTTTTGGTATAAGTTAGGTTTTTTCGAAAAAGTTAGTTTTGGTATAAGTTAGGTTTTTTCGAAAAAGTTAGTTTTGGTATAAGTTAGGTTTTTGAGAAAAAGTTAGTTTTGGTAAAGATTAGGTTTTTTCGAAAAAGTTAGGTTTTTTAGAAAAAGTTAGTTTTGGTAAAAGTTAAGTTTTTTCGAAAAAGTTAGTTTTAGAAAAAGTTAGGTTTTTTCGAAAAAGTTAGGTTTTTAAGAAAAAGTTAGTTTTGGTATAAGTTAGGTTTTTTAGAAAAAGTTAGGTTTTTTAGAAAAAGTTAGTTTTGGTACAAGTTAGGTTTTTTCGAAAAAGTTAGTTTTGGTATAAATTAGGTTTTTAAGAAAAAGTTAGTTTTGGTATAAGTTAGGTTTTCTCGAAAAAGTTAGTTTTGGTATAAGTTAGGTTTTTAAGAAAAAGTTAGGTTTTTAAGAAAAAGTTAGTTATGGTATAAGTTAGGTTTTTGAGAAAAAGTAAGGTTTTTAAGAAAAAGTTAGTTTTGGTATAAGTTAGGTTTTTAAGAAAAAGTAAGTTTTGGTATAAGTTAGGTTTTTGAGAAAAAGTTAGTTTTGGTAAAAGTTAGGTTTTTTAGAAAAAGTTAGGTTTTTTAGAAATAGTGAGTTTTGGTATAAGTTAGGTTTTTTCGAAAAAGTTAGTTTTTTTATAAGTCAGGTTTTTTCGAAAAAGTTAGTTTTGGTAAAAGTTAGGTTTTTTCGAAAAAGTTAGTTTTTTTATAAGTTAGGTTTTTTCGAAAAAGTTAGTTTTGGTAAAAGTTAGGTTTTTTCGAAAAAGTTAGGTTTTTTCGAAAAAGGTAGGTTTTTAAGAAAAAGTTAGTTTTGGTATAAGTTAGGTTTTTGAGAAAAAGTTAGGTTTTTTAGAATAAGTTAGTTTTGGTAAAAGTTAGGTTTTTTCGAAAAAGTTAGTTTTGGTATAAGTTAGGTTTTTGAGAAAAAGTTAGTTTTGGTATAAGTTAGGTTTTTAAGAAAAAGTTAGGTTTTTTCGAAAAAGTTAGTTTTGGTATAAGTTAGGTTTTTAAGAAAAAGTTAGTTTTGGTATAAGTTAGATTTTTTTAGAAAAAGTTAGTTTTGGTAGAAGTTAGGTTTTTTAGAAAAAGTGAGTTTTGGTAAAAGTTAGGTTTTTTAGAAAAAGTTAGGTTTTTTCGAAAAAGTTAGTTTTGGTATAAGTTAGGTTTTTTCGAAAAAGTTAGTTTTGGTAAAAGTAAGGTTTTTTAGAAAAAGTTAGTTTTGGTATAAGTTAGGTTTTTTCGAAAAAGGTAGTTTTGGTATAAGTTAGGTTTTTTCGAAAAAGTTAGTTTTGGTATAAGTTAGGTTTTTTCGAAAAAGTTAGGTTTTTTAGAAAAAGTTAGTTTTGGTAAAAGTTAGGTTTTTTAGAAAAAGTTAGTTTTGGTATAAGTTAGGTTTTTAAGAAAAAGTTAGTTTTGGTATAAGTTAGGTTTTTTTCGAAAAAGTTAGTTTTGGTATAAGTTAGGTTTTTATGAAAAAGTTAGGTTTTTTCGAAAAAGTTAGTTTTGGTATAAGTTAGGTTTTTATGAAAAAGTTAGTTTTGGTATAAGTTAGGTTTTTTCGAAAAAGTTAGTTTTGGTATAAGTTAGGTTTTTTAGAAAAAGTGAGTTTTGGTATAAGTTAGGTTTTTTCGAAAAAGTTAGTTTTTTTATAAGTTAGGTTTTTTCGAAAAAGTTAGTTTTGGTATAAGTTAGGTTTTTTCGAAAAAGTTAGTTTTGGTATAAGTTAGGTTTTTAAGAAAAAGTTAGTTTTGGTATAAGTTAGGTTTTTAAGAAAAAGTTAGGTTTTTTCGAAAAAGTTAGTTTTGGTATAAGTTAGGTTTTTTAGAAAAAGTTAGTTTTGGTAAAAGTTAGGTTTTTTAGAAAAAGTTAGGTTTTTTAGAAAAAGTGAGTTTTGGTATAAGTTAGGTTTTTTCGAAAAAGTTAGTTTTTTTATAAGTCAGGTTTTTTCGAAAAAGTTAGTTTTGGTAAAAGTTAGGTTTTTTCGAAAAAGTTAGGTTTTTTCGAAAAAGTTAGGTTTTTAAGAAAAAGTTAGTTTTGGTATAAGTTAGGTTTTTAAGAAAAAGTTAGTTTTGGTATAAGTTAGGTTTTTAAGAAAAAGTTAGTTTTGGTATAAGTTAGGTTTTTTCGAAAAAGTTAGTTTTGGTAAAAGTTAGGTTTTTTAGAAAAAGTTAGTTTTGGTATAAGTTAGGTTTTTTCGAAAAAGTTAGTTTTGGTATAAGTTAGGTTTTTTCGAAAAAGTTAGTTTTGGTATAAGTTAGGTTTTTAAGAAAAAGTTAGATTTTTAAGAAAAAGTTAGGTTTTTAAGAAAAAGTTAGTTTTGGTATAAGTTAGGTTTTTGAGAAAAAGTTAGTTGTGGTATAAGTTAGGTTTTTTCGAAAAAGTTAGTTTTGGTATAAGTTAGGTTTTTAAGAAAAAGTTAAGTTTTTAAGAAAAAGTTAGTTTTGGTAAAAGTTAGGTTTTTGAGAAAAAGTTAGTTTTGGTATAAGTTAGGTTTTTAAGAAAAAGTTAGGTTTTTAAGAAAAAGTTAATTTTGGTATAAGTTAGGTTTTTAAGAAAAAGTTAGTATTGGTATAAGTTAGGTTTTTAAGCAAAAGTTAGATTTTTAAGAAAAAGTTAGGTTTTTAAGAAAAAGTTAGTTTTGGTATAAGTTAGGTTTTTATGAAAAAGTTAGGTTTTTTCGAAAAAGTTAGTTTTGGTAAAAGTTAGGTTTTTTCGAAAAAGTAAGGTTTTTTAGAAAAAGTTAGTTTTGGTATAAGTTAGGTTTTTAAGAAAAAGTTAGATTTTTAAGAAAAAGTTAGGTTTTTAAGAAAAAGTTAGTTTTGGTATAAGTTAGGTTTTTGAGAAAAAGTTAGGTTTTTTCGAAAAAGTTAGTTTTGGTAAAAGTTAGGTTTTTTCGAAAAAGTAAGGTTTTTTAGAAAAAGTTAGTTTTGGTATAAGTTAGGTTTTTATGAAAAAGTTAGTTTTGGTATAAGTTAGGTTTTTTAGAAAAAGTTAGTTTTGGTATAAGTTAGGTTTTTTAGAAAAAGTTAGTTTTGGTATAAGTTAGGTTTTTATGAAAAAGTTAGGTTTTTTCGAAAAAGTTAGTTTTGGTAAAAGTTAGGTTTTTAAGAAAAAGTTAGTTTTGGTATAAGTTAGGTTTTTTTAGAAAAAGTTAGTTTTGGTATAAGTTAGGTTTTTTAGAAAAAGTTAGTTTTGGTATAAGTTAGGTTTTTTCGAAAAAGTTAGTTTTGGTATAAGTTAGGTTTTTTCGAAAAAGTTAGTTTTGGTATAAGTTAGGTTTTTTAGAAAAAGTTAGTTTTGGTATAAGTTAGGTTTTTTCGAAAAAGTAAGGTTTTTAAAAAAAAGTTAGTTTTGGTATAAGTTAGGTTTTTTCGAAAAAGTTAGTTTTGGTATAAATTAGGTTTTTTCGAAAAAGTTAGTTTTGGCATAAGTTAGGTTTTTTCGAAAAAGTTAGTTTTGGTATAAGTTAGGTTTTTAAGAAAAAGTTAGGTTTTTAAGAAAAAGTTAGGTTTTTTCGAAAAAGTTAGTTTTTAAGAAAAAGTTAGTTTTGGTATAAGTTAGGTTTTTTCGAAAAAGTTAGTTTTGGTATAAGTTAGGTTTTTTAGAAAAAGTTAGTTTTGGTATAAGTTAGGTTTTTTAGAAAAAGTTAGTTTTGGTATAAGTTAGGTTTTTAAGAAAAAGTTAGTTTTGGTATAAGTTAGGTTTTTATGAAAAAGTTAGGTTTTTTCGAAAAAGTTAGTTTTGGTAAAAGTTAGGTTTTTAAGAAAAAGTTAGGTTTTTTAGAAAAAGTTAGTTTTGGTATAAGTTGGGTTTTTATGAAAAAGTTAGGTTTTTTAGAAAAAGTGAGTTTTGGTATAAGTTAGGTTTTTTCGAAAAAGTTAGTTTTGGTATAAATTAGGTTTTTTCGAAAAAGTTAGTTTTGGTATAAGTTAGGTTTTTTCGAAAAAGTTAGTTTTGGTATAAATTAGGTTTTTTCGAAAAAGTTAGTTTTGGTATAAGTTAGGTTTTTTCGAAAAAGTTAGGTTTTTTAGAAAAAGTTAGTTTTGGTATAAGTTAGGTTTTTAAGAAAAAGTTAGTTTTGGTATAAGTTAGGTTTTTTCGAAAAAGTTAGTTTTGGTATAAGTTAGGTTTTTTCGAAAAAGTTAATTTTGGTATAAGTTAGGTTTTTTCGAAAAAGTTAGTTTTGGTATAAGTTAGGTTTTTAAGAAAAAGTTAGTTTTGGTAAAAGTTAGGTTTTTGAGAAAAAGTTAGGTTTTTTCGAAAAAGTTAGTTTTGGTATAAGTTAGGTTTTTATGAAAAAGTTAGGTTTTTTCGAAAAAGTTAGTTTTGATAAAAGTTAGGTTTTTTCCAAAAAGTTAGTTTTGGTATAAGTTAGGTTTTTTAGAAAAAGTTAGTTTTGGTATAAGTTAGGTTTTTTAGAAAAAGTTAGTTTTGGTATAAGTTAGGTTTTTTCGAAAAAGTTAGTTTTGGTATAAGTTAGGTTTTTTAGAAAAAGTTAGTTTTGGTATAAGTTAGGTTTTTTCGAAAAAGTTAGTTTTGGTATAAGTTAGGTTTTTAAGAAAAAGTTAGTTTTGGTATAAGTTAGGTTTTTATGAAAAAGTTAGGTTTTTTCGAAAAAGTTAGTTTTGGTAAAAGTTAGGTTTTTAAGAAAAAGTTAGGTTTTTTAGAAAAAGTTAGTTTTGGTATAAGATAGGTTTTTATGAAAAAGTTAGGTTTTTTAGAAAAAGTGAGTTTTGGTATAAGTTAGGTTTTTTCGGAAAAGTTGTTTTGGTATAAATTAGGTTTTTTCGAAAAAGTTAGTTTTGGTATAAGTTAGGTTTTTTCGAAAAAGTTAGTTTTGGTATAAATTAGGTTTTTTCGAAAAAGTTAGTTTTGGTATAAGTTAGGTTTTTTCGAAAAAGTTAGTTTTGGTATAAGTTAGGTTTTTTCGAAAAAGTTAGTTTTGGTATAAGTTAGGTTTTTTCGAAAAAGTTAGTTTTGGTATAAGTTAGGTTTTTAAGAAAAAGTTAGTTTTGGTAAAAGTTAGGTTTTTGAGAAAAAGTTAGGTTTTTTCGAAAAAGTTAGTTTTGGTATAAGTTAGGTTTTTATGAAAAAGTTAGGTTTTTTCGAAAAAGTTAGTTTTGGTAAAAGTTAGGTTTTTTCGAAAAAGTTAGTTTTGGTATAAGTTAGGTTTTTTCGAAAAAGTTAGTTTTGGTATAAATTAGGTTTTTTCGAAAAAGTTAGTTTTGGTATAAGTTAGGTTTTTCGAAAAAGTTAGGTTTTTTAGAAAAAGTTAGTTTTGGTATAAGTTAGGTTTTTTCGAAAAAGTTAGTTTTGGTATAAGTTAGGTTTTTTCGAAAAAGTTAGTTTTGGTATAAGTTAGGTTTTTTCGAAAAAGTTAGTTTTGGTATAAGTTAGGTTTTTAAGAAAAAGTTAGTTTTGGTAAAAGTTAGGTTTTTGAGAAAAAGTTAGGTTTTTTCGAAAAAGTTAGTTTTGGTATAAGTTAGGTTTTTATGAAACAGTTAGGTTTTTTCGAAAAAGTTAGTTTTGGTAAAAGTTAGGTTTTTTCGAAAAAGTTAGTTTTGGTATAAGTTAGGTTTTTTCGAAAAAGTTAGTTTTGGTATAAGTTAGGTTTTTTCGAAAAAGTTAGTTTTGGTATAAGTTAGGTTTTTTAGAAAAAGTTAGTTTTGGTATAAGTTAGGTTTTTTATAAAAAGTTAGTTTTGGTAAAAGTTAGGTTTTTTAGAAAAAGTTAGGTTTTTTAGAAAAAGTTTGTTTTGGTATAAGTTAGGTTTTTTCGAAAAAGTAAGTTTTGGTAAAAGTTAGGTTTTTTCGAAAAAGTTAGGTTTTTTCGAAAAAGTTAGGTTTTTAAGAAAAAGTTAGTTTTGGTATAAGTTAGGTTTTTAAGAAAAAGTTAGTTTTGGTATAAGTTAGGTTTTTTCGAAAAAGTTAGTTTTGGTATAAGTTAGGTTTTTTAGAAAAAGTTAGTTTTGATATAAGTTAGGTTTTTAAGAAAAAGTTAGATTTTTAAGAAAAAGTTAGGTTTTTAAGAAAAAGTTAGTTTTGGTATAAGTCAGGTTTTTTCGAAAAAGTTAGTTTTGGTATAAGTTAGGTTTTTTAGAAAAAGTTCGGTTTTTTCGAAAAAGTTAGTTTTGGTATAAGTTAGGTTTTTTCGAAAAAGTTAGTTTTGGTATAAGTTAGGTTTTTTAGAAAAAGTTAGTTTTGGTATAAGTTAGGTTTTTTCGAAAAAGTTAGGTTTTTTCGAAAAAGTTAGTTTTGGTATAAGTTAGGTTTTTAAGAAAAAGTTAGTTTTGGTATAAGTTAGGTTTTTGAGAAAAAGTTAGTTTTGGTATAAGTTAGGTTTTTTCGAAAAAGTTAGTTTTGGTATAAGTTAGGTTTTTTCGAAAAAGTTAGTTTTGGTATAAGTTAGGTTTTTAAGAAAAAGTTAGATTTTTAAGAAAAAGTTAGGTTTTTAAGAAAAAGTTAGTTTTGGTATAAGTTAGGTTTTTGAGAAAAAGTTAGGTTTTTTATAATAAGTTAGTTTTGGTAAAAGTTAGGTTTTTTAGAAAAAGTTAGGTTTTTTCGAAAAAGTTAGTTTTGGTATAAGTTAGGTTTTTTCAAAAAAGTTAGTTTTGGTATAAGTTAGGTTTTTTCGAAAAAGTTAGTTTTGGTACAAGTTAGGTTTTTGAGAAAAAGTTAGGTTTTTTCGAAAAAGTTAGTTTTGGTAAAAGTTAGGTTTTTTCGAAAAAGTTAGTTTTGGTATAAGTTAGGTTTTTGAGAAAAAGTTAGTTTTGGTATAAGTTAGGTTTTTTAGAAAAAATTAGTTTTGGTATAAGTTAGGTTTTTGAGAAAAAGTTAGGTTTTTTAGAAAAAGTTAGTTTTGGTATAAATTAGGTTTTTTAGAAAAAGTTAGTTTTGGTATAAGTTGGGTTTTTTAGAAAAAGTTAGTTTTGGTATAAATTAGGTTTTTTAGAAAAAGTTAGTTTTGGTATAAGTTAGGTTTTTTCGAAAAAGTTAGTTTTGGTATAAGTTAGGCTTTTAAGAAAAAGTTAGTTTTGGTATAAGTTAGGTTTTTTAGAAAAAGTTAGTTTTGGTATAAGTTAGGTTTTTGAGAAAAAGTTAGTTTTTGTATAAGTTAGGTTTTTTAGAAAAAGTTAGTTTTGGTATAAGTTAGGTTTTTTCGAAAAAGTTAGTTTTGGTATAAGTTAGGTTTTTTCGAAAAAGTTAGTTTTGGTATAAATTAGTTTTTTTCGAAAAAGTTAGTTTTGGTATAAGTTAGGTTTTTTCGAAAAAGTTAGTTTTGGTATAAGTTAGGTTTTTTCGAAAAAGTTAGTTTTGGTTTAAGTTAGGTTTTTAAGAAAAAGTTAGATTTTTAAGAAAAAGTTAGGTTTTTAAGAAAAAGTTAGTTTTGGTATAAGTTAGGTTTTTGAGAAAAAGTTAGGTTTTTTCGAAAAAGTTAGTTTTGGTATAAGTTAGGTTTTTAGAAAAAGTTAGGTTTTTTCGAAAAAGTTAGTTTTGGTATAAGTTAGGTTTTTTCGAAAAAGTTAGTTTTGGTATAAGTTAGGTTTTTTAGAAAAAGTTAGTTTTGGTATAAGTTAGGTTTTTTAGAAAAAGTTAGTTTTGGTATAAGTTAGGTTTTTAAGAAAAAGTTAGTTTTGGTATAAGTTAGGTTTTTTCGAAAAAGTTAGTTTTGGTATAAGTTAGGTTTTTTCGAAAAAGTTAGTTTTGGTATAAGTTAGGTTTTTTCGAAAAAGTTAGTTTTGGTATAAGTTAGGTTTTTAAGAAAAAGTTAGTTTTGGTAAAAGTTAGGTTTTTGAGAAAAAGTTAGGTTTTTTCGAAAAAGTTAGTTTTGGTATAAGTTAGGTTTTTATGAAAAAGTTAGGTTTTTTCGAAAAAATTAGTTTTGGTAAAAGTTAGGTTTTTTCGAAAAAGTTAGTTTTGGTATAAGTTAGGTTTTTTCGAAAAAGTTAGTTTTGGTATAAGTTAGGTTTTTAGAAAAAGTTAGTTTTGGTATAAGTTAGGTTTTTAAGAAAAAGTTAGTTTTGGTATAAGTTAGGTTTTTAAGAAAAAGTTAGTTTTGGTATAAGTTAGGTTTTTTCGAAAAAGTTAGTTTTGGTATAAGTTAGGTTTTTTCGAAAAAGTTAGTTTTGGTAAAAGTTAGGTTTTTAAGAAAAAGTTAGTTTTGGTATAAGTTAGGTTTTTGAGAAAAAGTAAGGTTTTTAAGAAAAAGTTAGTTTTGGTATAAGTTAGGTTTTTAAGAAAAAGTTAGGTTTTTAAGAAAAAGTTAATTTTGGTATAAGTTAGGTTTTTGAGAAAAGGTTAGGTTTTTTAGAATAAGTTAGTTTTGGTAAAAGTTAGGTTTTTTCGAAAAAGTTAATTTTGGTATAAGTTAAGTTTTTGAGAAAAAGTAAGTTTTGGTA
The DNA here is from genome assembly GCF_943734845.2 of Anopheles funestus. NCBI lineage: Eukaryota > Metazoa > Arthropoda > Insecta > Diptera > Culicidae > Anopheles > Anopheles funestus. The sequence continues at coordinate 16,698 of NW_026045311.1, read as the reverse complement.
TAAGTTAGGTTTTTAAGAAAAAGTTAGTTTTGGTATAAGTTAGGTTTTTTCGAAAAAGTTAGATTTGGTATAAATTAGGTTTTTTCGAAAAAGTTAGTTTTGGTATAAGTTAGGTTTTTTCGAAAAAGTTAGTTTTGGTATAAATTAGTTTTTTTCGAAAAAGTTAGTTTTGGTATAAGTTAGGTTTTTCGAAAAAGTTAGGTTTTTTAGAAAAAGTTAGTTTTAGTATAAGTTAGGGTTTTTCGAAAAAGTTAGTTTTGGTATAAGTTAGGTTTTTTCGAAAAAGTTAGTTTTGGTATAAGTTAGGTTTTTCGAAAAAGTTAGTTTTGGTATAAGTTAGGTTTTAAGAAAAAGTTAGTTTTGGTAAAAGTTAGGTTTTTGAGAAAAAGTTAGGTTTTTTCGAAAAAGTTAGTTTTGGTATAAGTTAGGTTTTTATGAAAAAGTTAGGTTTTTTCGAAAAAGTTAGTTTTGGTAAAAGTTAGGTTTTTTCGAAAAAGTTAGTTTTGGTATAAGTTAGGTTTTTTCGAAAAAGTTAGTTTTGGTATAAGTTAGGTTTTTTCGAAAAAGTTAGTTTTGGTATAAGTTAGGTTTTTTAGAAAAAGTTAGTTTTGGTATAAGTTAGGTTTTTTAGAAAAAGTTAGTTTTGGTAAAAGTTAGGTTTTTTAGAAAAAGTTAGGTTTTTTAGAAAAAGTTAGTTTTGGTATAAGTTAGGTTTTTTCGAAAAAGTAAGTTTTGGTAAAAGTTAGGTTTTTTCGAAAAAGTTAGGTTTTTTCGAAAAAGTTAGGTTTTTAAGAAAAAGTTAGTTTTGGTATAAGTTAGGTTTTTAAGAAAAAGTTAGTTTTGGTATAAGTTAGGTTTTTTCGAAAAAGTTAGTTTTGGTATAAGTTAGGTTTTTTAGAAAAAGTTAGTTTTGGTATAAGTTAGGTTTTTAAGAAAAAGTTAGATTTTTAAGAAAAAGTTAGGTTTTTAAGAAAAAGTTAGTTTTGGTATAAGTTAGGTTTTTTCGAAAAAGTTAGTTTTGGTATAAGTTAGGTTTTTTAGAAAAAGTTAGGTTTTTTCGAAAAAGTTAGTTTTGGTATAAGTTAGGTTTTTTCGAAAAAGTTAGTTTTGGTATAAGTTAGGTTTTTAAGAAAAAGTTAGTTTTGGTATAAGTTAGGTTTTTTAGAAAAAGTTAGTTTTGGTATAAGTTAGGTTTTTTCGAAAAAGTTAGGTTTTTTCGAAAAAGTTAGTTTTGGTATAAGTTAGGTTTTTAAGAAAAAGTTAGATTTTTAAGAAAAAGTTAGGTTTTTAAGAAAAAGTTAGTTTTGGTATAAGTTAAGTTTTTGAGAAAAAGTTAGGTTTTTTATAATAAGTTAGTTTTGGTAGAAGTTAGGTTTTTTAGAAAAAGTTAGGTTTTTTCGAAAAAGTTAGTTTTGGTATAAGTTAGGTTTTTTCAAAAAAGTTAGTTTTGGTATAAGTTAGGTTTTTTCGAAAAAGTTAGTTTTGGTACAAGTTAGGTTTTTGAGAAAAAGTTAGTTTTGGTATAAGTTAGGTTTTTAAGAAAAAGTTAGTTTTGGTATAAGTTAGGTTTTTTCGAAAAAGTTAGTTTTGGTATAAGTTAGGTTTTTATGAAAAAGTTAGGTTTTTAAGAAAAAGTTAGTTTTGGTAAAAGTTAGGTTTTTTCGAAAAAGTAAGGTTTTTTAGAAAAAGTTAGTTTTGGTATAAGTTAGGTTTTTTCGAAAAAGTTAGTTTTGGTATAAGTTAATCTTTTAAGAAAAAGTTAGTTTTGGTATAAGTTAGGTTTTTAAGAAAAAGTTAGTTTTGGTATAAGTTAGGTTTTTTCGAAAAAGTTAGTTTTGGTATAAGTTAGGTTTTTAAGAAAAAGTTAGATTTTTAAGAAAAAGTTAGGTTTTTAAGAAAAAGTTAGTTTTGGTATAAGTTAAGTTTTTGAGAAAAAGTTAGGTTTTTTATAATAAGTTAGTTTTGGTAAAAGTTAGGTTTTTTAGAAAAAGTTAGGTTTTTTCGAAAAAGTTAGTTTTGGTATAAGTTAGGTTTTTTCAAAAAAGTTAGTTTTGGTATAAGTTAGGTTTTTTCGAAAAAGTTAGTTTTGGTACAAGTTAGGTTTTTGAGAAAAAGTTAGTTTTGGTATAAGTTAGGTTTTTAAGAAAAAGTTAGTTTTGGTATAAGTTAGGTTTTTTCGAAAAAGTTAGTTTTGGTATAAGTTAGGTTTTTATGAAAAAGTTAGGTTTTTAAGAAAAAGTTAGTTTTGGTAAAAGTTAGGTTTTTTCGAAAAAGTAAGGTTTTTTAGAAAAAGTTAGTTTTGGTATAAGTTAGGTTTTTTCGAAAAAGTTAGTTTTGGTATAAGTTAATCTTTTAAGAAAAAGTTAGTTTTGGTATAAGTTAGGTTTTTTAGAAAAAGTTAGTTTTGGTATAAGTTAGGTTTTTGAGAAAAAGTTAGTTTTGGTATAAGTTAGGTTTTTTAGAAAAAGTTAGTTTTGGTATAAGTTAGGTTTTTTCGAAAAAGTTAGTTTTGGTATAAGTTAGGTTTTTTCGAAAAAGTTAGTTTTGGTATAAATTAGGTTTTTTCGAAAAAGTTAGTTTTGGTATAAGTTAGGTTTTTTCGAAAAAGTTAGTTTTGGTATAAGTTAGGTTTTTTAGAAAAAGTTAGTTTTGGTATAAGTTAGGTTTTTTCGAAAAAGTTAGTTTTGGTTTAAGTTAGGTTTTTATAAAAAGTTAGATTTTTAAGAAAAAGTTAGGTTTTTAAGAAAAAGTTAGTTTTGGTATAAGTTAGGTTTTTGAGAAAAAGTTAGGTTTTTTCGAAAAAGTTAGTTTTGGTATAAGTTAGGTTTTTTAGAAAAAGTTAGGTTTTTTCGAAAAAGTTAGTTTTGGTATAAGTTAGGTTTTTTCGAAAAAGTTAGTTTTGGTATAAATTAGGTTTTTTCGAAAAAGTTAGTTTTGGTATAAGTTAGGTTTTTTCGAAAAAGTTAGTTTTGGTATAAGTTAGGTTTTTTAGAAAAAGTTAGTTTTGGTATAAGTTAGGTTTTTTCGAAAAAGTTAGTTTTGGTTTAAGTTAGGTTTTTAAGAAAAAGTTAGGTTTTTTCGAAAAAGTAAGGTTTTTTAGAAAAAGTTAGTTTTGGTATAAGTTAGGTATTTTCGAAAAAGTTAGTTTTGGTTTAAGTTAGGTTTTTAAGAAAAAGTTAGTTTTGGTATAAGTTAGGTTTTTTCGAAAAAGTTAGTTTTGGTATAAGTTAGGTTTTTGAGAAAAAGTTAGTTTTGGTATAAGTTAGGTTTTTTCGAAAAAGTTAGTTTTGGTATAAGTTAGGTTTTTTCGAAAAAGTTAGTTTTGGTATAAGTTAGGTTTTTTTAGAAAAAGTTAGTTTTGGTATAAGTTAGGTTTTTTAGAAAAAGTTAGTTTTGGTATAAGTTAGGTTTTTTCGAAAAAGTTAGTTTTGGTATAAGTTAGGTTTTTGAGAAAAAGTTAGTTTTGGTATAAGTTAGGTTTTTTAGAAAAAGTTAGTTTTGGTATAAGTTAGGTTTTTTCGAAAAAGTAAGGTTTTTAAAAAAAAGTTAGTTTTGGTATAAGTTAGGTTTTTTCGAAAAAGTTAGTTTTGGTATAAATTAGGTTTTTTCGAAAAAGTTAGTTTTGGCAAAAGTTAGGTTTTTTCGAAAAAGTTAGTTTTGGTATAAGTTAGGTTTTTAAGAAAAAGTTAGGTTTTTAAGAAAAAGTTAGTTTTTTTCGAAAAAGTTAGTTTTTAAGAAAAAGTTAGTTTTGGTATAAGTTAGGTTTTTTCGAAAAAGTTAGTTTTGGTATAAGTTAGGTTTTTTAGATAAAGTTAGTTTTGGTATAAGTTAGGTTTTTATGAAAAAGTTAGGTTTTTTCGAAAAAGTTAGTTTTGGTAAAAGTTAGGTTTTTAAGAAAAAGTAAGGTTTTTTAGAAAAAGTTAGTTTTGGTATAAGTTAGGTTTTTATGAAAAAGTTAGGTTTTTTAGAAAAAGTGAGTTTTGGTATAAGTTAGGTTTTTTCGAAAAAGTTAGTTTTGGTATAAATTAGGTTTTTTCGAAAAAGTTAGTTTTGGTATAAGTTAGGTTTTTTCGAAAAAGTTAGTTTTGGTATAAATTAGGTTTTTTCGAAAAAGTTAGTTTTGGTATAAGTTAGGTTTTTTCGAAAAAGTTAGGTTTTTTAGAAAAAGTTAGTTTTGGTATAAGTTAGGTTTTTAAGAAAAAGTTAGTTTTGGTATAAGTTAGGTTTTTTCGAAAAAGTTAGTTTTGGTATAAGTTAGGTTTTTTCGAAAAAGTTAGTTTTGGTATAAGTTAGGTTTTTTCGAAAAAGTTAGTTTTGGTATAAGTTAGGTTTTTTAGAAAAAGTTAGGTTTTTTCGAAAAAGTTAGTTTTGGTATAAGTTAGGTTTTTATGAAAAAGTTAGGTTTTTTCGAAAAAGTTAGTTTTGGTAAAAGTTAGGTTTTTTCGAAAAAGTTAGTTTTGGTATAAGTTAGGTTTTTTAGAAAAAGTTAGTTTTGGTATAAGTTAGGTTTTTTAGAAAAAGTTAGTTTTGGTATAAGTTAGGTTTTTTCGAAAAAGTTAGTTTTGGTATAAGTTAGGTTTTTTCGAAAAAGTTAGTTTTGGTATAAGTTAGGTTTTTTCAAAAAAGTTAGTTTTGGTATAAGTTAGGTTTTTTAGAAAAAGTTAGTTTTGTTATAAGTTAGTATTTAATGAAAAAGTTAGGTTTTTTCGAAAAAGTTAGTTTTGGTAAAAGTTAGGTTTTTAAGAAAAAGTTAGGTTTTTTAGAAAAAGTTAGTTTTGGTATAAGTTAGGTTTTTATGAAAAAGTTAGGTTTTTTAGAAAAAGTGAGTTTTGGTATAAGTTAGGTTTTTTCGGAAAAGTTAGTTTTGGTATAAATTAGGTTTTTTCGAAAAAGTTAGTTTTGGTATAAGTTAGGTTTTTTCGAAAAAGTTAGTTTTGGTATAAATTAGGTTTTTTCGAAAAAGTTAGTTTTGGTATAAGTTAGGTTTTTTCGAAAAAGTTAGGTTTTTTAGAAAAAGTTAGTTTTGGTATAAGTTAGGTTTTTAAGAAAAAGTTAGTTTTGGTATAAGTTAGGTTTTTTCGAAAAAGTTAGTTTTGGTATAAGTTAGGTTTTTTCGAAAAAGTTAGTTTTGGTATAAGTTAGGTTTTTTCGAAAAAGTTAGTTTTGGTATAAGTTAGGTTTTTAAGAAAAAGTTAGTTTTGGTAAAAGTTAGGTTTTTGAGAAAAAGTTAGGTTTTTTCGAAAAAGTTAGTTTTGGTATAAGTTAGGTTTTTATGAAAAAGTTAGGTTTTTTCGAAAAAGTTAGTTTTGGTAAAAGTTAGGTTTTTTCGAAAAAGTTAGTTTTGGTATAAGTTTGGTTTTTGAGAAAAAGTTAGTTTTGGTATAAGTTAGGTTTTTTCGAAAAAGTTAGTTTTGGTATAAATTAGGTTTTTTCGAAAAAGTTAGTTTTGGTATAAGTTAGGTTTTTTCGAAAAAGTTAGTTTTGGTATAAGTTAGGTTTTTATGAAAAAGTAAGGTTTTATAGAAAAACTTAGTTTTGGTATAAGTTAGGTTTTTTCGAAAAAATTAGTTTTGGTATAAGTTAGGTTTTTTCGAAAAAGTTAGTTTTGGTATAAGTTAGGTTTTTTCGAAAAAGTTAGTTTTGGTAAAAGTTAGGTTTTTAAGAAAAAGTTAGTTTTGGTATAAGTTAGGTTTTTGAGAAAAAGTAAGGTTTTTAAGAAAAAGTTAGTTTTGGTATAAGTTAAGTTTTTAAGAAAAAGTTAGGTTTTTAAGAAAAAGTTAATTTTGGTATAAGTTAGGTTTTTGAGAAAAAGTTAGGTTTTTTAGAATAAGTTAGTTTTGGTAAAAGTTAGGTTTTTTCGAAAAAGTTAATTTTGGTATAAGTTAAGTTTTTGAGAAAAAGTAAGTTTTGGTATAAGTTAGGTTTTTAAGAAAAAGTTAGTTTTGGTATAAGTTAGGTTTTTTCGAAAAAGTTAGTTTTGGTATAAATTAGGTTTTTTCGAAAAAGTTAGTTTTGGTATAAGTTAGGTTTTTTCGAAAAAGTTAGTTTTGGTATAAATTAGGTTTTTTCGAAAAAGTTAGTTTTGGTATAAGTTAGGTTTTTCGAAAAAGTTAGGTTTTTTAGAAAAAGTTAGTTTTGGTATAAGTTAGGTTTTTTCGAAAAAGTTAGTTTTGGTATAAGTTAGGTTTTTGAGAAAAAGTTAGTTTTGGTATAAGTTAGGTTTTTTAGAAAAAGTTAGTTTTGGTATAAGTTAGGTTTTTATGAAAAAGTTAGGTTTTTTCGAAAAAGGTAGTTTTGGTAAAAGTTAGGTTTTTTCGACAAAGTTAGTTTTGGTATAAGTTAGGTTTTTATGAAAAAGTTAGGTTTTTTCGAAAAAGTTAGTTTTGGTATAAGTTAGGTTTTTATGAAAAAGTTAGGTTTTTTCGAAAAAGTTAGTTTTGGTAAAAGTTAGGTTTTTAAGAAAAAGTTAGTTTTGGTATAAGTTAGGTTTTTTCGAAAAAGTTAGTTTTGGTATAAGTTAGGTTTTTATGAAAAAGTTAGGTTTTTTCGAAAAAGTTAGTTTTGGTAAAAGTTAGGTTTTTAAGAAAAAGTTAGTTTTGGTAAAAGTTAGGTTTTTTCGAAAAAGTTAGTTTTGGTATAAGTTAGGTTTTTTCGAAAAAGTTAGTTTTGGTATAAGTTAGGTTTTTTCGAAAAAGTTAGTTTTGGTATAAGTTAGGTTTTTAAGAAAAAGTTAGTTTTGGTAAAAGTTAGGTTTTTGAGAAAAAGTTAGGTTTTTTCGAAAAAGTTAGTTTTGGTATAAGTTAGGTTTTTATGAAAAAGTTAGTTTTGGTATAAGTTAGGTTTTTTCGAAAGAGTTAGTTTTGGTATAAGTTAGGTTTTTTCGAAAAAGTTAGTTTTGGTATAAGTTAGGTTTTTTCGAAAAAGTTAGTTTTGGTATAAGTTAGGTTTTTTCGAAAAAGTTAGTTTTGGTATAAGTTAGGTTTTTTCGAAAAAGTTAGTTTTGGTATAAGTTAGGTTTTTTCGAAAAAGTTAGTTTTGGTATAAGTTAGGTTTTTTCGAAAAAGTTAGTTTTGGTATAAGTTAGGTTTTTTCGAAAGAGTTAGTTTTGGTATAAGTTAGGTTTTTTCGAAAAAGTTAGTTTTGGTATAAGTTAGGTTTTTTCGAAAAAGTTAGTTTTGGTAAAAGTTAGGTTTTTTCGAAAAAGTTAGTTTTGGTATAAGTTAGGTTTTTTCGAAAAAGCTAGTTTTGGTATAAGTTAGGTTTTTTCGAAAAAGTTAGTTTTGGTATAAGTTAGGTTTTTTAGAAAAAGTTAGTTTTGGTATAAGTTAGGTTTTTTAGAAAAAGTTAGTTTTGGTAAAAGTTAGGTTTTTTAGAAAAAGTTAGGTTTTTTAGAAAAAGTTAGTTTTGGTATAAGTTAGGTTTTTTCGAAAAAGTAAGTTTTGGTAAAAGTTAGGTTTTTTCGAAAAAGTTAGGTTTTTTCGAAAAAGTTAGGTTTTTAAGAAAAAGTTAGTTTTGGTATAAGTTAGGTTTTTTCGAAAAAGTTAGTTTTGGTATAAGTTAGGTTTTTAAGAAAAAGTTAGATTTTTAAGAAAAAGTTAGGTTTTTAAGAAAAAGTTAGGTTTTTAAGAAAAAGTTAGTTTTGGTATAAGTTAGGTTTTTAAGAAAAAGTTAGTTTTGGTATAAGTTAGGTTTTTTCGAAAAAGTTAGTTTTGGTATAAGTTAGGTTTTTTCGAAAAAGTTAGTTTTGGTATAAGTTAGGTTTTTTAGAAAAAGTTAGTTTTGGTATAAGTTAGGTTTTTTCGAAAAAGTTAGTTTTGGTATAAGTTAGGTTTTTAAGAAAAAGTTAGGTTTTTTCGAAAAAGTTAGTTTTGGTATAAGTTAGGTTTTTTCGAAAAAGTTAGTTTTGGTATAAGTTAGGTTTTTAAGAAAAAGTTAGTTTTGGTAAAAGTTAGGTTTTTAAGAAAAAGTTAGTTTTGGTATAAGTTAGGTTTTTTCGAAAAAGTTAGTTTTGGTATAAGTTAGGTTTTTGAGAAAAAGTTAGTTTTGGTATAAGTTAGGTTTTTTCGAAAAAGTTAGTTTTGGTATAAATTAGGTTTTTTCGAAAAAGTTAGTTTTGGTATAAGTTAGGTTTTTTAGAAAAAGTTAGTTTTGGTATAAGTTAGGTTTTTTCGAAAAAGTAAGTTTTGGTATAAGTTAGGTTTTTAAGAAAAAGTTAGGTTTTTTCGAAAAAGTTAGTTTTGGTATAAGTTAGGTTTTTCAGAAAAAGTTAGTTTTGGTAAAAGTTAGGTTTTTTAGAAAAAGTTAGGTTGTTTAGAAAAAGTGAGTTTTGGTATAAGTTAGGTTTTTTAGAAAAAGTTAGGTTTTTTAGAATAAGTAAGTTTTGGTAAAAGTTAGGTTTTTAAGAAAAAGTTAGGTTTTTTCGAAAAAGTTAGTTTTGGTATAAGTTAGGTTTTTTCAAAAAAGTTAGTTTTGGTATAAGTTAGGTTTTTTCGAAAAAGTTAGTTTTGGTATAAGTTAGGTTTTTAAGAAAAAGTTAGTTTTGGTATAAGTTAAGTTTTTTCGAAAAAGTTAGTTTTGGTATAAGTTAGGTTTTTGAGAAAAAGTTAGGTTTTTAAGAAAAAGTTAGTTTTGGTATAAGTTAGGTTTTTAAGAAAAAGTTAGGTTTTTTCGAAAAAGTTAGTTTTGGTATAAGTTAGGTTTTTAAGAAAAAGTTAGGTTTTTTCGAAAAAGTTAGTTTTGGTATAAATTAGGTTTTTTCGAAAAAGTTAGTTTTGGTAAAAGTTAGGTTTTTTCGAAAAAGTTAGGTTTTTTCGAAAAAGTTAGGTTTTTAAGAAAAAGTTAGTTTTGGTATAAGTTAGGTTTTTAAGAAAAAGTTAGTTTTGGTATAAGTTAGGTTTTTTCGAAAAAGTTAGTTTTGGTATAAGTTAGGTTTTTAAGAAAAAGTTAGATTTTTAAGAAAAAGTTAGGTTTTTAAGAAAAAGTTAGTTTTGGTATAAGTTAGGTTTTTGAGAAAAAGTTAGGTTTTTTAGAATAAGTTAGTTTTGGTAAAAGTTAGGTTTTTTAGAAAAAGTTAGGTTTTTTCGAAAAAGTTAGTTTTGGTATAAGTTAGGTTTTTTCAAAAAAGTTAGTTTTGGTATAAGTTTGGTTTTTTCGAAAAAGTTAGTTTTGGTATAAGTTAGGTTTTTAAGAAAAAGTTAGTTTTGGTATAAGTTAAGTTTTTTCGAAAAAGTTAGTTTTGGTATAAGTTAGGTTTTTAAGAAAAAGTTAGGTTTTTTCAAAAAAGTTAGTTTTGGTATAAGTTAGGTTTTTAAGAAAAAGTTAGTTTTGGTATAAGTTAGGTTTTTAAGAAAAAGTTAGGTTTTTTAGAAAAAGTGAGTTTTGGTATAAGTTAGGTTTTTTCGAAAAAGTAAGGTTTTTAAGAAAAAGTTAGTTTTGGTATAAGTTAGGTTTTTTCGAAAAAGTTAGTTTTGGTATAAATTAGGTTTTTTCGAAAAAGTTAGTTTTGGCATAAGTTAGGTTTTTTCGAAAAAGTTAGTTTTGGTATAAGTTAGGTTTTTAAGAAAAAGTTAGGTTTTTAAGAAAAAGTTAGTTTTGGTATAAGTTAGGTTTTTAAGAAAAAGTTAGTTTTGATATAAGTTAGGTTTTTTCGAAAAAGTTAGTTTTGGTATAAGTTAGGTTTTCTCGAAAAAGTTAGTTTTGGTATAAGTTAGGTTTTTAAGAAAAAGTTAGGTTTTTAAGAAAAAGTTAGTTTTGGTATAAGTTAGGTTTTTGAGAAAAAGTAAGGTTTTTAAGAAAAAGTTAGTTTTGGTATAAGTTAGGTTTTTAAGAAAAAGTTAGGTTTTTAAGAAAAAGTTAATTTTGGTATAAGTTAGGTTTTTGAGAAAAAGTTAGGTTTTTTAGAATAAGTTTGTTTTGGTAAAAGTTAGGTTTTTTCGAAAAAGTTAGTTTTGGTATAAGTTAGGTTTTTGAGAAAAAGTTAGTTTTGGTATAAGTTAGGTTTTTAAGAAAAAGTTAGGTTTTTTCGAAAAAGTTAGTTTTGGTATAAGTTAGGTTTTTTCGAAAAAGTTAGTTTTGGTATAAGTTGGGTTTTTTCGAGAAAGTTAGTTTTGGTATAAGTTAGGTTTTTTTAGAAAAAGTTAGTTTTGGTATAAGTAAGGTTTTTTAGAAAAAGTTAGTTTTGGTAAAAGTTAGGTTTTTTAGAAAAAGTTAGGTTTTTTCGAAAAAGTTAGTTTTGGTATAAGTTAGGTTTTTTCGAAAAAGTTAGTTTTGGTATAAGTTAGGTTTTTTCGAAAAAGTTAGTTTTGGTATAAGTTAGGTTTTTTCGAAAAAGTTAGTTTTGGTATAAATTAGGTTTTTTCGAAAAAGTTAGTTTTGGTATAAGTTAGGTTTTTTAGAATAAGTTAGTTTTGGTATAAGTTAGGTTTTTTAGAAAAAGTTAGGTTTTTTTAGAAAAAGTTAGTTTTGGTATAAGTTAGGTTTTTAAGAAAAAGTTAGTTTTGGTATAAGTTAGGTTTTTTCGAAAAAGTTAGTTTTGGTATAAGTTAGGTTTTTATGAAAAAGTTAGGTTTTTTCGAAAAAGTTAGTTTTGGTATAAGTTAGGTTTTTATGAAAAAGTTAGTTTTGGTATAAGTTAGGTTTTTTCGAAAAAGTTAGTTTTGGTATAAGTTAGGTTTTTTAGAAAAAGTGAGTTTTGGTATAAGTTAGGTTTTTTCGAAAAAGTTAGTTTTGGTATAAGTTAGGTTTTTTCGAAAAAGTTAGTTTTGGTATAAGTTAGGTTTTTATGAAAAAGTTAGGTTTTTTCGAAAAAGTTAGTTTTGGTAAAAGTTAGGTTTTTTCGATAAAGTAAGGTTTTTTAGAAAAAGTTAGTTTTGGTATAAGTTAGGTTTTTATGAAAAAGTTAGTTTTGGTATAAGTTAGGTTTTTTCGAAAAAGTTAGTTTTGGTATAAGTTAGGTTTTTTAGAAAAAGTTAGGTTCTTAAGAAAAAGTTAATTTTGGTATAAGTTAGGTTTTTGAGAAAAAGCTAGGTTTTTTAGAATAAGTTAGTTTTGGTAAAAGATAGGTTTTTTAGAAAAAGTTAGTTTTTTTATAAGTTAGGTTTTTTCGAAAAAGTTAGTTTTGGTATAAGTTAGGTTTTTTCGAAAAAGTTAGTTTTGGTATAAGTTAGGTTTTTTCGAAAAAGTTAGTTTTGGTATAAGTTAGGTTTTTAAGAAAAAGTTAGTTTTGGTATAAGTTAGGTTTTTTCGAAAAAGTTAGTTTTGGTATAAGTTAGGTTTTTATGAAAAAGTTAGGTTTTTTCGAAAAAGTTAGTTTTGGTATAAGTTAGGTTTTTATGAAAAAGTTAGTTTTGGTATAAGTTAGGTTTTTTCGAAAAAGTTAGTTTTGGTATAAGTTAGGTTTTTTCGAAAAAGTTAGTTTTGGTATAAGTTAGGTTTTTTCGAAAAAGTTAGTTTTGGTATAAGTTAGGTTTTTTCGAAAAAGTTAGTTTTGGTATAAGTTAGGTTTTTTAGAATAAGTTAGTTTTGGTAAAAGTTAGGTTTTTTCGAAAAAGTTAGTTTTGGTATAAGTTAGGTTTTTTCGAAACAGTTAGTTTTGTTATAAGTTAGGTTTTTTAGAAAAAGTGAGTTTTGGTATAAGTTAGGTTTTTTCGAAAAAGTTAGTTTTTTTATAAGTTAGGTTTTTTCGAAAAAGTTAGTTTTGGTATGAGTTAGGTTTTTTCGAAAAAGTTAGTTTTGGTATAAGTTAGGTTTTTTCGAAAAAGTTAGGTTTTTAAGAAAAAGTTAATTTTGGTATAAGTTAGGTTTTTGAGAAAAAGCTAGGTTTTTTAGAATAAGTTAGTTTTGGTAAAAGATAGGTTTTTTCGAAAAAGTTAGTTTTGGTAAAAGTTAGGTTTTTTCGAAAAAGTTAGTTTTGGTATAAGTTAGGTTTTTTCGAAACAGTTAGTTTTGTTATAAGTTAGGTTTTTTAGAAAAAGTGAGTTTTGGTATAAGTTAGGTTTTTTCGAAAAAGTTAGTTTTTTTATAAGTTAGGTTTTTTCGAAAAAGTTAGTTTTGGTATGAGTTAGGTTTTTTCGAAAAAGTTAGTTTTGGTATAAGTTAGGTTTTTTCGAAAAAGTTAGGTTTTTAAGAAAAAGTTAATTTTGGTATAAGTTAGGTTTTTGAGAAAAAGCTAGGTTTTTTAGAATAAGTTAGTTTTGGTAAAAGATAGGTTTTTTCGAAAAAGTTAGTTTTGGTATAAGTTAGGTTTTTTCGAAAAAGTTAGTTTTGGTATAAGTTAGGTTTTTTAGAAAAAGTTAGTTTTGGTATAAGTTAGGTTTTTTCGAAAAAGTTAGTATTTTTATAAGTTAGGTTTTTTCTTAAAAGTTAGTTTTGGTATAAGTTAGGTTTTTTAGAAAAAGTTTGTTTTGGTATAAGTTAGGTTTTTTAGAAAAAAGTTAGTTTTGGTATAAGTTAGGTTTTTATGAAAAAGTTAGGTTTTTTCGAAAAAGTTAGTTTTGGTAAAAGTTAGGTTTTTAAGAAAAAGTTAGTTTTGGTATAAGTTAGGTTTTTATGAAAAAGTTAGGTTTTTTCGAAAAAGTTAGTTTTGGTAAAAGTTAGGTTTTTAAGAAAAAGTTAGTTTTGGTATAAGTTAGGTTTTTATGAAAAAGTTAGGTTTTTTCGAAAAAGTTAGTTTTGGTAAAAGTTAGGTTTTTTCGAAAAAGTAAGGTTTTTTAGAAAAAGTTAGTTTTGGTATAAGTTAGGTTTTTTCGAAAAAGTTAGTTTGGGTATAAGTTAGGTTTTTAAGAAAAAGTTAGTTTTGGTATAAGTTAGGTTTTTTCGAAAATGTTAGTTTTGGTATAAGTTAGGTTTTTAAGAAAAAGTTAATTTTGGTATAAGTTAGGTTTTTTAGAAAAAGTTAGTTTTGGTAAAAGTTAGGTTTTTTCGAAAAAGTAAGGTTTTTTAGAAAAAGTTAGTTTTGGTATAAGTTAGGTTTTTAAGAAAAAGTTAGTTTTTTTATAAGTTAGGTTTTTTCGAAAAAGTTAGTTTTGGTAAAAGTTAGGTTTTTTCGAAAAAGTTAGGTTTTTTAGAAAAAGTTAGGTTTTTAAGAAAAAGTTAATTTTGGTATAAGTTAGGTTTTTGAGAAAAAGTTAGGTTTTTTAGAATAAGTTAGTTTTGGTAAAAGTTAGGTTTTTTCGAAAAAGTTAGTTTTGGTATAAGTTAGGTTTTTTCGAAAAAGTTAGTTTTGGTATAAATAAGGTTTTTTAGAAAAAGTTAGTTTTGGTATAAGTTAGGTTTTTTAGAAAAAGTGAGTTTTGGTATAAGTTAGGTTTTTTCGAAAAAGTTAGTTTTTTTATAAGTAAGGTTTTTTCGAAAAAGTTAGTTTTGGTATGAGTTAGGTTTTTTCGAAAAAGTTAGTTTTGGTATAAGTCAGGTTTTTTCGAAAAAGTTAGTATTGGTATAAGTTAGGTTTTTTAGAAAAAGTTAGTTTTGGTATAAGTTAGGTTTTTTAGAAAAAGTTAGTTTTGGTATAAGTTAGGTTTTTTAGAAAAAGTTAGTTTTGGTATAAGTTAGGTTTTTATGAAAAAGTTAGGTTTTTTCGAAAAAGTTAGTTTTGGTATAAGTTAGGTTTTTTCGAAAAAGTTAGTTTTGGTATAAGTTAGGTTTTTTCGAAAAAGTAAGTTTTGGTAAAAGTTAAGTTTTTTCGAAAAAGTTAGGTTTTTTCGAAAAAGTTAGTTTTGGTATAAGTTAGGTTTTTTAGAAAAAGTTAGTTTTGGTATAAGTTAGGTTTTTTTAGAAAAAGTTAGGTTTTTTGGTAAAAGTTAGGTTTTTTCGAAAAAGTTAGTTTTGGTATAAGTTAGGTTTTTTCGAAAAAGTTAGTTTTGGTATAAGTTAGGTTTTTTAGAAAAAGTTAGTTTTGGTATAAGTTAGGTTTTTTAGAAAAAGTTAGTTTTGGTATAAGTTAGGTTTTTTAGAAAAAGTTAGGTTTTTTGGTAAAAGTTAGGTTTTTTCGAAAAAGTTAGTTTTGGTATAAGTTAGGTTTTTTAGAAAAAGTTAGGTTTTTTCGAAAAAGTTAGTTTTGGTATAAGTTAGGTTTTTTAGAAAAAGTTAGTTTTGGTATAAGTTAGGTTTTTTAGAAAAAGTTAGTTTTGGTATAAGTTAGGTTTTTATGAAAAAGTTAGGTTTTTTCGAAAAAGTTAGTTTTGGTAAAAGTTAGGTTTTTTCGAAAAAGTTAGTTTTGGTATAAGTTAGGTTTTTTCGAAAAAGTAAGTTTTGGTAAAAGTTAGGTTTTTTCGAAAAAGTTAGGTTTTTTCGAAAAAGTTAGTTTTGGTATAAGTTAGGTTTTTTAGAAAAAGTTAGTTTTGGTATAAGTTAGGTTTTTTAGAAAAAGTTAGGTTTTTTGGTAAAAGTTAGGTTTTTTCGAAAAAGTTAGTTTTGGTATAAGTTAGGTTTTTTCGAAAAAGTTAGTTTTGGTATAAGTTAGGTTTTTTAGAAAAAGTTAGTTTTGGTATAAGTTAGGTTTTTTAGAAAAAGTTAGTTTTGGTATAAGTTAGGTTTTTTCGAAAAAGTTAGTTTTGGTATAAGTTAGGTTTTTATGAAAAAGTTAGGTTTTTTCGAAAAAGTTAGTTTTGGTAAAAGTTAGGTTTTTTCGAAAAAGTTAGGTTTTTTTCGAAAAAGTTAGTTTTGGTATAAGTTAGGTTTTTAAGAAAAAGTTAGTTTTGGTATAAGTTAGGTTTTTAAGAAAAAGTTAGGTTTTTTCGAAAAAGTTAGTTTTGGTATAAGTTAGGTTTTTTAGAAAAAGTTAGTTTTGGTAAAAGTTAGGTTTGTTAGAAAAAGTTAGGTTTTTTAGAAAAAGTGAGTTTTGGTATAAGTTAGGTTTTTTCGAAAAAGTTAGTTTTGGTATAAGTTAGGTTTTTAAGAAAAAGTTAGTTTTGGTATAAGTTAAGTTTTTTCGAAAAAGTTAGTTTTGGTATAAGTTAGGTTTTTAAGAAAAAGTTAGATTTTTAAGAAAAAGTTAGGTTTTTAAGAAAAAGTTAGTTTTGGTATAAGTTAGGTTTTTGAGAAAAAGTTAGGTTTTTTAGAATAAGTTAATTTTGGTAAAAGTTAGGTTTTTTAGAAAAAGTTAGGTTTTTTCGAAAAAGTTAGTTTTGGTATAAGTTAGGTTTTTTCAAAAAAGTTAGTTTTGGTATAAGTTAGGTTTTTTCGAAAAAGTTAGTTTTGGTATAAGTTAGGTTTTTAAGAAAAAGTTAGTTTTGGTATAAGTTAAGTTTTTTCGAAAAAGTTAGTTTTGGTATAAGTTAGGTTTTTGAGAAAAAGTTAGGTTTTTAAGAAAAAGTTAGTTTTGGTATAAGTTAGGTTTTTAAGAAAAAGTTAGGTTTTTTAGAAAAAGTTAGTTTTGGTATAAGTTAAGTTTTTTAGAAAAAGTTAGGTTTTTTCGAAAAAGTTAGTTTTGGTATAAATTAGGTTTTTTCGAAAAAGTTAGTTTTGGTATAAGTTAGGTTTTTTAAGAAAAAGTTAGTTTTGGTATAAGTTAGGTTTTTAAGAAAAAGTTAGTTTTGGTATAAGTTAGGTTTTTAAGAAAAAGTTAGTTTTGGTATAAGTTAGGTTTTTTCGAAAAAGTTAGTTTTGGTATAAGTTAGGTTTTTAAGAAAAAGTTAGTTTTGGTATAAGTTAGGTTTTTTCGAAAAAGTTAGTTTTGGTATAAGTTAGGTTTTTAAGAAAAAGTTAGATTTTTAAGAAAAAGTTAGGTTTTTAAGAAAAAGTTAGTTTTGGTATAAGTTAGGTTTTTGAGAAAAAGTTAGGTTTTTTAGAATAAGTTAGTTTTGGTAAAAGTTAGGTTTTTTAGAAAAAGTTAGGTTTTTTCGAAAAAGTTAGTTTTGGTATAAGTTAGGTTTTTTCAAAAAAGTTAGTTTTGGTATAAGTTAGGTTTTTTCGAAAAAGTTAGTTTTGGTATAAGTTAGGTTTTTAAGAAAAAGTTAGTTTTGGTATAAGTTAAGTTTTTTCGAAAAAGTTAGTTTTGGTATTAGTTAGGTTTTTTAGAAAAAGTTAGTTTTGGTATAAGTTAGGTTTTTTAGAAAAAGTTAGTTTTGGTATAAGTTAGGTTTTTTCGAAAAAGTAAGGTTTTTAAGAAAAAGTTAGTTTTTTTTTATAAGTTAGGTTTTTTCGAAAAAGTTAGTTTTGGTATAAATTAGGTTTTTTCGAAAAAGTTAGTTTTGGCATAAGTTAGGTTTTTTCGAAAAAGTTAGTTTTGGTATAAGTTAGGTTTTTAAGAAAAAGTTAGGTTTTTAAGAAAAAGTTATTTTTGGTATAAGTTAGGTTTTTTCGAAAAAGTTAGTTTTGGTATAAGTTAGGTTTTCTCGAAAAAGTTAGGTTTTTTCGAAAAAGTTAGTTTTGGTATAAGTTAGGTTTTTTCGAAAAAGTTAGTTTTGGTATAAGTTAGGTTTTTATGAAAAAGTTAGGTTTTTTCGAAAAAGTTAGTTTTGGTAAAAGTTAGGTTTTTAAGAAAAAGTTAGTTTTGGTATAAGTTAGGTTTTTTCGAAAAATTTAGTTTTGGTATAAGTTAGGTTTTTTAGAAAAAGTTAGGTTTTTTCGAAAAAGATAGTTTTGGTATAAGTTAGGTTTTTTCGAAAAAGTTAGGTTTTTTAGAAAAAGTTAGTTTTGGTATAAGTTAGGTTTTTTCGAAAAAGTTAGTTTTGGTATAAGTTAGGTTTTTAAGAAAAAGTT
>NW_026045310.1:0-45331 GCF_943734845.2 Anopheles funestus | reverse complement strand
GAAAAAGTTAGTTTTGGTATAAGTTAGGTTTTTTCGAAAAAGTTAGTTTTGGTATAAGTTAGGTTTTTTCGAAAAAGTTAGTTTTGGTATAAGTTAGGTTTTTTCGAAAAAGTTAGTTTTGGTATAAATTAGGTTTTTTCGAAAAAGTTAGTTTTGGTATAAGTTAGGTTTTTTTTAGAAAAAGTTAGTTTTGGTATAAGTTAGGTTTTTAAGAAAAAGTTAGTTTTGGTATAAGTTAGGTTTTTTCGAAAAAGTTAGTTTTGGCATAAGTTAGGTTTTTTCGAAAAAGTTAGTTTTGGTATAAGTTAGGTTTTTAAGAAAAAGTTAGGTTTTTAAGAAAAAGTTAGTTTTGGTATAAGTTAGGTTTTTTCGAAAAAGTTAGTTTTGGTATAAATTAGGTTTTTTCGAAAAAGTTAGTTTTGGCATAAGTTAGGTTTTTTCGAAAAAGTTAGTTTTGGTATAAGTTAGGTTTTTAAGAAAAAGTTAGGTTTTTAAGAAAAAGTTAGTTTTGGTATAAGTTAGGTTTTTTCGAAAAAGTTAGTTTTGGTATAAGTTAGGTTTTTTCGAAAAAGTTAGTTTTGGTATAAGTTAGGTTTTTATGAAAAAGTTAGGTTTTTTCGAAAAAGTTAGTTTTGGTATAAGTTAGGTTTTTATGAAAAAGTTAGTTTTGGTATAAGTTAGGTTTTTCCGAAAAAGTTAGTTTTGGTATAAGTTAGGTTTTTTAGAAAAAGTTAGTTTTGGTATAAGTTAGGTTTTTTCGAAAAAGTTAGTTTTGGTAAAAGTTAGGTTTTTAAGAAAAAGTTAGTTTTGGTATAAGTTAGGTTTTTTCGAAAAAGTTAGTTTTGGTATAAGTTAGGTTATTATGAAAAAGTTAGGTTTTTTCGAAAAAGTTAGTTTTGGTAAAAGTTAGGTTTTTTCGAAAAAGTAAGGTTTTTTAGAAAAAGTTAGTTTTGGTATAAGTTAGGTTTTTTCGAAAAAGTTAGTTTTGGTATAAGTTAGGTTTTTAAGAAAAAGTTAGTTTTGGTATAAGTTAGGTTTTTTCGAAAAAGTTAGTTTTGGTATAAGTTAGGTTTTTTAGAAAAAGTTAGGTTTTTAAGAAAAAGTTAATTTTGGTATAAGTTAGGTTTTTGAGAAAAAGTTAGGTTTTTTAGAATAAGTTAGTTTTGGTAAAAGTTAGGTTTTTTCGAAAAAGTTAGTTTTGGTATAAGTTAGGTTTTTTAGAAAAAGTCAGTTTTGGTATAAGTTAGGTTTTTTCGAAAAAGTTAGTTTTTTTTATAAGTTAGGTTTTTTCGAAAAAGTTAGTTTTGGTATAAGTTAGGTTTTTAAGAAAAAGTTAGTTTTGGTATAAGTTAGGTTTCTAAGAAAAGGTTAGTTTTGGTATAAGTTAGGTTTTTTCGAAAAAGTTAGTTTTGGTATAAGTTAGGTTTTTAAGAAAAAGTTAGATTTTTAAGAAAAAGTTAGGTTTTGAAGAAAAAGTTAGTTTTGGTATAAGTTAGGTTTTTGAGAAAAAGTTAGGTTTTTTATAATAAGTTAGTTTTGGTAAAAGTTAGGTTTTTTAGAAAAAGTTAGGTTTTTTCGAAGAAGTTAGTTTTGGTATAAGTTAGGTTTTTTCAAAAAAGTTAGTTTTTTAAAAAGTTAGGTTTTGTCGAAAAAGTAAGGTTTTTTCGAAAAAGTTAGTTTTGGTATAAGTTAGGTTTTTGAGAAAAAGTTAGTTTTGGTATAAGTTAGGTTTTTGAGAAAAAGTTAGTTTTTTTATAAGTTAGGTTTTTTCGAAAAAGTTAGTTTTTTTATAAGTTAGGTTTTTTCGAAAAAGTTAGTTTTGGTGTAAGTTAGGTTTTTAAGAAAAAGTTAGTTTTGGTATAAGTTAGGTTTCTAAGAAAAGGTTAGTTTTGGTATAAGTTAGGTTTTTTCGAAAAAGTTAGTTTTGGTATAAGTTAGGTTTTTTCGAAAAAGTTAGTTTTGGTATAAGTTAGGTTTTTAAGAAAAAGTTTGATTTTTAAGAAAAAGTTAGGTTTTTAAGAAAAAGTTAGTTTTGGTATAAGTTAGGTTTTGAGAAAAAGTTAGGTTTTTTAGAATAAGTTAGTTTTGGTAAAAGTTAGGTTTTTTCGAAAAAGTTAGGTTTTTTCGAAAAAGTTAGTTTTGGTATAAGTTAGGTTTTTTCAAAAAAGTTAGTTTTTTTAAAAGTTAGGTTTTGTCGAAAAAGTAAGGTTTTTTCGAAAAAGTTAGTTTTGGTATAAGTTAGGTTTTTGAGAAAAAGTTAGTTTTGGTATAAGTTAGGTTTTTTAGAAAAAGTGAGTTTTGGTATAAGTTAGGTTTTTTCAAAAAAGTTAGTTTTTTTAAAAGTTAGGTTTTTTCGAAAAAGTTAGTTTTTTTATAAGTTAGGTTTTTTCGAAAAAGTTAGTTTTGGTATAAGTTAGGTTTTTTCGAAAAAGTTAGTTTTGGTATAAGTTAGGTTTTTTAGAAAAAGTGAGTTTTGGTATAAGTTAGGTTTTTTCGAAAAAGTTAGTTTTTTTATAAGTTAGGTTTTTTCGAAAAAGTTAGTTTTGGTATAAGTTAGGTTTTTAAGAAAAAGTTAATTTTGGTATAAGTTAGGTTTTTTAGAAAAAGTTAGGTTTTTTAGAATAAGTTAGTTTTGGTAAAAGTTAGGTTTTTTCGAAAAAGTTAGTTTTGGTATAAGTTAGGTTTTTTCGAAAAAGTTAGTTTTGGTATAAGTTAGGTTTTTTAGAAAAAGTGAGTTTTGGTATAAGTTAGGTTTTTTCGAAAAAGTTAGTTTTTTTATAAGTTAGGTTTTTTCGAAAAAGTTAGTTTTTTTATGAGTTAGGTTTTTTCGAAAAAGTTAGTTTTTTTATAAGTTAGGTTTTTTCGAAAAAGTTAGTTTTTTTATGAGTTAGGTTTTTTCGAAAAAGTTAGTTTTGGTATAAGTTAGGTTTTTAAGAAAAAGTTAGTTTTGGTATAAGTTAGGTTTCTAAGAAAAGGTTAGTTTTGGTATAAGTTAGGTTTTTTCGAAAAAGTTAGTTTTGGTATAAGTTAGGTTTTTAAGAAAAAGTTTGATTTTTAAGAAAAAGTTAGGTTTTTAAGAAAAAGTTAGTTTTGGTATAAGTTAGGTTTTTGAGAAAAAGTTAGGTTTTTTATAATAAGTTAGTTTTGGTAAAAGTTAGGTTTTTTAGAAAAAGTTAGGTTTTTTCGAAAAAGTTAGTTTTGGTATAAGTTAGGTTTTTTCAAAAAAGTTAGTTTTGGTATAAGTTAGGTTTTTAAGAAAAAGTTAATTTTGGTATAAGTTAGGTTTTTGAGAAAAAGTTAGGTTTTTTAGAATAAGTTAGTTTTGGTAAAAGTTAGGATTTTTCGAAAAAGTTAGTTTTGGTATAAGTTAGGTTTTTTTCGAAAAAGTTAGTTTTGGTATAAGTTAGGTTTTTAAGAAAAAGTTAGTTTTGGTATAAGTTAGGTTTTTTCGAAAAAGTTAGTTTTTTTATAAGTTAGGTTTTTTCGAAAAAGTTAGTTTTGGTATAAGTTAGGTTTTTAAGAAAAAGTTAGTTTTGGTATAAGTTAGGTTTCTAAGAAAAGGTTAGTTTTGGTATAAGTTAGGTTTTTTCGAAAAAGTTAGTTTTGGTATAAGTTAGGTTTTTAAGAAAAAGTTTGATTTTTAAGAAAAAGTTAGGTTTTTAAGAAAAAGTTAGTTTTGGTATAAGTTAGGTTTTTGAGAAAAAGTTAGGTTTTTTATAATAAGTTAGTTTTGGTAAAAGTTAGGTTTTTTAGAAAAAGTTAGGTTTTTTCGAAAAAGTTAGTTTTGGTATAAGTTAGGTTTTTTCAAAAAAGTTAGTTTTTTTAAAAGTTAGGTTTTGTCGAAAAAGTAAGGTTTTTTCGAAAAAGTTAGTTTTGGTATAAGTTAGGTTTTTGAGAAAAAGTTAGTTTTGGTATAAGTTAGGTTTTTTCGAAAAAGTTAGTTTTTTTATAAGTTAGGTTTTTTCGAAAAAGTTAGTTTTGGTATAAGTTAGGTTTTTTCGAAAAAGTTAGTTTTGGTATAAGTTAGGTTTTTTAGAAAAAGTGAGTTTTGGTATAAGTTAGGTTTTTTCGAAAAAGTTAGTTTTTTTATAAGTTAGGTTTTTTCGAAAAAGTTAGTTTTGGTATAAGTTAGGTTTTTTCGAAAAAGTTAGTTTTGGTATAAGTTAGGTTTTTTAGAAAAAGTGAGTTTTGGTATAAGTTAGGTTTTTTCGAAAAAGTTAGTTTTTTTTAAGTTAGGTTTTTTCGAAAAAGTTAGTTTTGGTATAAGTTAGGTTTTTAAGAAAAAGTTAATTTTGGTATAAGTTAGGTTTTTGAGAAAAAGTTAGTTTTGGTATAAGTTAGGTTTTTTCGAAAAAGTTAGTTTTGGTATAAGTTAGGTTTTTTCGAAAAAGTTAGTTTTGGTATAAGTTAGGTTTTTTAGAAAAAGTGAGTTTTGGTATAAGTTAGGTTTTTTCGAAAAAGTTAGTTTTTTTATAAGTTAGGTTTTTTCGAAAAAGTTAGTTTTGGTATAAGTTAGGTTTTTAAGAAAAAGTTAGTTTTGGTATAAGTTAGGTTTCTAAGAAAAGGTTAGTTTTGGTATAAGTTAGGTTTTTTCGAAAAAGTTAGTTTTGGTATAAGTTAGGTTTTTAAGAAAAAGTTTGATTTTTAAGAAAAAGTTAGGTTTTTAAGAAAAAGTTAGTTTTGGTATAAGTTAGGTTTTTGAGAAAAAGTTAGGTTTTTTATAATAAGTTAGTTTTGGTATAAGTTAGGTTTTTTAGAAAAAGTTAGGTTTTTTCGAAAAAGTTAGTTTTGGTATAAGTTAGGTTTTTTCAAAAAAGTTAGTTTTGGTAAAAGTTAGGTTTTGTCGAAAAAGTAAGGTTTTTTCGAAAAAGTTAGTTTTGGTATAAGTTAGGTTTTTGAGAAAAAGTTAGTTTTGGTATAAGTTAGGTTTTTTCGAAAAAGTTAGTTTTTTTATAAGTTAGGTTTTTTCGAAAAAGTTAGTTTTGGTATAAGTTAGGTTTTTTCGAAAAAGTTAGTTTTGGTATAAGTTAGGTTTTTTCGAAAAAGTTAGTTTTGGTATAAGTTAGGTTATTATGAAAAAGTTAGGTTTTTTCGAAAAAGTTAGTTTTGGTAAAAGTTAGGTTTTTTCGAAAAAGTAAGGTTTTTTAGAAAAAGTTAGTTTTGGTATAAGTTAGGTTTTTAAGAAAAAGTTAGTTTTGGTATAAGTTAGGTTTTTTCGAAAAAGTTAGTTTTGGTATAAGTTAGGTTTTTAAGAAAAAGTTAGTTTTGGTATAAGTTAGGTTTTTAAGAAAAAGTTAGTTTTGGTATAAGTTAGGTTTTTATGAAAAAGTTAGGTTTTTTCGAAAAAGTTAGTTTTGGTAAAAGTTAGGTTTTTAAGAAAAAGTTAGTTTTGGTATAAGTTAGGTTTTTTATAAAAAGTTAGTTTTGGTATAAGTTAGGTTTTTTAGAAAAAGTTAGTTTTGGTAAAAGTTAGGTTTTTTCGAAAAAGTTAGTTTTGGTATAAGTTAGGTTTTTTCGAAAAAGTTAGTTTGGTATAAATTAGGTTTTTTCGAAAAAGTTAGTTTTGGTATAAGTTAGGTTTTTTTAGAAAAAGTTAGTTTTGGTATAAGTTAGGTTTTTAAGAAAAAGTTAGTTTTGGTATAAGTTAGGTTTTTTCGAAAAAGTTAGTTTTGGTATAAGTTAGGTTTTTATGAAAAAGTTAGGTTTTTTCGAAAAAGTTAGTTTTGGTATAAGTTAGGTTTTTATGTAAAAGTTAGATTTGGTATAAGTTAGGTTTTTTCGAAAAAGTTAGTTTTGGTATAAGTTAGGTTTTTTCGAAAAAGTTAGTTTTGGTATAAGTTAGGTTTTTATGAAAAAGTTAGGTTTTTTCGAGAAAGTTAGTTTTGGTATAAGTTAGGTTTTTTATGAAAAAGTTAGTTTTGGTATAAGTTAGGTTTTTTCGAAAAAGTTAGTTTTGGTATAAGTTAGGTTTTTTCGAAAAAGTTAGTTTTGGTATAAGTTAGGTTTTTTCGAAAAAGTTAGTTTTGGTATAAGTTAGGTTTTTATGAAAAAGTTAGGTTTTTTCGAAAAAGTTAGTTTTGGTATAAGTTAGGTTTTTTCGAAAAAGTTAGTTTTCTTATAAGTTAGGTTTTTTCGAAAAAGTTAGTTTTGGTATAATTTAGGTTTTTTCGAAAAAGTTAGTTTTGGTATAAATTAGGTTTTTTCGAAAAAGTTAGTTTTGGTATAAGTTAGGTTTTTTCGAAAAAGTTAGTTTTGGTATAAGTTAGGTTTTTATGAAAAAGTTAGGTTTTTTCGAAAAAGTTAGTTTTGGTATAAGTTAGGTTTTTATGAAAAAGTTAGTTTTGGTATAAGTTAGGTTTTTGAGAAAAAGTTAGTTTTGGTATAAGTTAGGTTTTTAAGAAAAAGTTAGTTTTTTTATAAGTTAGGTTTTTTCGAAAAAGTTAGTTTTGGTATAAGTTAGGTTTTTTCGAAAAAGTTAGTTTTGGTATAAGTTAGGTTTTTTCGAAAAAGTTAGTTTTGGTATAAGTTAGGTTATTATGAAAAAGTTAGGTTTTTTCGAAAAAGTTAGTTTTGGTAAAAGTTAGGTTTTTTCGAAAAAGTAAGGTTTTTTAGAAAAAGTTAGTTTTGGTATAAGTTAGGTTTTTTCGAAAAAGTTAGTTTTGGTATAAGTTAGGTTTTTAAGAAAAAGTTAGTTTTGGTATAAGTTAGGTTTTTTCGAAAAAGTTAGTTTTGGTATAAGTTAGGTTTTTAAGAAAAAGTTAGTTTTGGTATAAGTTAGGTTTTTATGAAAAAGTTAGGTTTTTTCGAAAAAGTTAGTTTTGGTAAAAGTTAGGTTTTTAAGAAAAAGTTAGTTTTGGTATAAGTTAGGTTTTTTAGAAAAAGTTAGTTTTGGTATAAGTTAGGTTTTTTAGAAAAAGTTGATTTTGGTAAAAGTTAGGTTTTTTCGAAAAAGTTAGTTTTGGTATAAGTTAGGTTTTTTCGAAAAAGTTAGTTTGGTATAAATTAGGTTTTTTCGAAAAAGTTAGTTTTGGTATAAGTTAGGTTTTTTTAGAAAAAGTTAGTTTTGGTATAAGTTAGGTTTTTAAGAAAAAGTTAGTTTTGGTATAAGTTAGGTTTTTTCGAAAAAGTTAGTTTTGGTATAAGTTAGGTTTTTATGAAAAAGTTAGGTTTTTTCGAAAAAGTTAGTTTTGGTATAAGTTAGGTTTTTATGAAAAAGTTAGTTTTGGTATAAGTTAGGTTTTTTCGAAAAAGTTAGTTTTGGTATAAGTTAGGTTTTTTAGAAAAAGTTAGTTTTGGTATAAGTTAGGTTTTTTCGAAAAAGTTAGTTTTGGTATAAGGTAGGTTTTTATGAAAAAGTTAGGTTTTTTCGAAAAAGTTAGTTTTGGTATAAGTTAGGTTTTTTCGAAAAAGTTAGTTTTGGTATAAGTTAGGTTTTTGAGAAAAAGTTAGTTTTGGTATAAGTTAGGTTTTTTCGAAAAAGTTAGTTTTGGTATAATTTAGGGTTTTTCGAAAAAGTTAGTTTTGGTATAAATTAGGTTTTTTCGAAAAAGTTAGTTTTGGTATAAGTTAGGTTTTTTCGAAAAAGTTAGTTTTGGTATAAGTTAGGTTTTTATGAAAAAGTTAGGTTTTTTCGTAAAAGTTAGTTTTGGTATAAGTTAGGTTTTTATGAAAAAGTTAGTTTTGGTATAAGTTAGGTTTTTTCGAAAAAGTTAGTTTTGGTATAAGTTAGGTTTTTTCGAAAAAGTTAGTTTTGGTATAAGTTAGGTTTTTATGAAAAAGTTAGGTTTTTTCGAAAAAGTTAGTTTTGGTATAAGTTAGGTTTTTATGAAAAAGTTAGTTTTGGTATAAGTTAGGTTTTTTCGAAAAAGTTAGTTTTGGTATAAGTCAGGTTTTTTCGAAAAAGTTAGTTTTGGTATAAGTTAGGTTTTTTCGAAAAAGTTAGTTTTGGTATAAGTTAGGTTTTTATGAAAAAGTTAGGTTTTTTCGAAAAAGTTAGTTTTGGTATAAGTTAGGTTTTTGAGAAAAAGTTAGTTTTGGTATAAGTTAGGTTTTTTCGAAAAAGTTAGTTTTGGTATAATTTAGGTTTTTTCGAAAAAGTTAGTTTTGGTATAAATTAGGTTTTTTCGAAAAAGTTAGTTTTGGTATAAGTTAGGTTTTTTCGAAAAAGTTAGTTTTGGTATAAGTTAGGTTTTTATGAAAAAGTTAGGTTTTTTCGAAAAAGTTAGTTTTGGTATAAGTTAGGTTTTTTAGAAAAAGTTAGTTTTGGTAAAAGTTAGGTTTTTTCGAAAAAGTTAGTTTTTTTATAAGTTAGGTTTTTTCGAAAAAGTTAGTTTGGTATAAATTAGGTTTTTTCGAAAAAGTTAGTTTTGGTATAAGTTAGGTTTTTTTAGAAAAAGTTAGTTTTGGTAAAAGTTAGGTTTTTAAGAAAAAGTTAGTTTTGGTATAAGTTAGGTTTTTTCGAAAAAGTTAGTTTTGGTATAAGTTAGGTTTTTATGAAAAAGTTAGGTTTTTTCGAAAAAGTTAGTTTTGGTATAAGTTAGGTTTTTATGAAAAAGTTAGTTTTGGTATAAGTTAGGTTTTTTCGAAAAAGTTAGTTTTGGTATAAGTTAGGTTTTTTTAGAAAAAGTTAGTTTTGGTATAAGTTAGGTTTTTTCGAAAAAGTTAGTTTTGGTATAAGTTAGGTTTTTATGAAAAAGTTAGGTTTTTTCGAAAAAGTTAGTTTTGGTATAAGTTAGGTTTTTTCGAAAAAGTTAGTTTTGGTATAAGTTAGGTTTTTGAGAAAAAGTTAGTTTTGGTATAAGTTAGGTTTTTTCGAAAAAGTTAGTTTGGTATAAATTAGGTTTTTTCGAAAAAGTTAGTTTTGGTATAAGTTAGGTTTTTTCGAAAAAGTTAGTTTTGGTATAAATTAGGTTTTTTCGAAAAAGTTAGTTTTGGTATAAGTTAGGTTTTTTCGAAAAAGTTAGTTTTGGTATAAGTTAGGTTTTTATGAAAAAGTTAAGTTTTTTCGAAAAAGTTAGTTTTGGTATAAGTTAGGTTTTTATGAAAAAGTTAGTTTTGGTATAAGTTAGGTTTTTTCGAAAAAGTTAGTTTTGGTATAAGTTAGGTTTTTTCGAAAAAGTTAGTTTTGGTATAAGTTAGGTTTTTATGAAAAAGTTAGGTTTTTTCGAAAAAGTTAGTTTTGGTATAAGTTAGGTTTTTATGAAAAAGTTAGTTTTGGTATAAGTTAGGTTTTTTCGAAAAAGTTAGTTTTGGTATAAGTTAGTTTTTTTCGAAAAAGTTAGTTTTGGAATAAGTTAGGTTTTTTAGAAAAAGTTAGTTTTGGTATAAGTTAGGTTTTTTAGAAAAAGTTAGGTTTTTTCGAAAAAGTTAGTTTTGGTATAAGTTAGGTTTTTATGAAAAAGTTAGTTTTGGTATAAGTTAGGTTTTTTCGAAAAAGTTAGTTTTGGAATAAGTTAGGTTTTTTAGAAAAAGTTAGTTTTGGTATAAGTTAGGTTTTTGAGAAAAAGTTAGTTTTGGTATAAGTTAGGTTTTTTAGAAAAAGTTAGTTTTGGTATAAGTTAGGTTTTTTCGAAAAAGTTAGTTTTGGTATAAGTAAGGTTTTTTCGAAAAAGTTAGTTTTGGTATAAGTTAGGTTTTTAAGAAAAAGTTAGTTTTGGTATAAGTTAGGTTTTTAAGAAAAAGTTAGTTTTGGTATAAGTTAGGTTTTTTCGAAAAAGTTAGTTTTGGTATAAGTTAGGTTTTTATGAAAAAGTTAGGTTTTTTCGAAAAAGTTAGTTTTGGTATAAGTTCGGTTTTTAAGAAAAAGTTAGTTTTGGTATAAGTTAGGTTTTTATGAAAAAGTTAGGTTTTTTCGAAAAAGTTAGTTTTGGTAAAAGTTAGGTTTTTTCGAAAAAGTAAGGTTTTTTAGAAAAAGTTAGTTTTGGTATAAGTTAGGTTTTTTCGAAAAAGTTAGTTTTGGTATAAGTTAGGTTTTTAAGAAAAAGTTAGTTTTGGTATAAGTTAGGTTTTTTCGAAAAAGTTAGTTTTGGTATAAATTAGGTTTTTGAGAAAAAGTTAGTTTTGGTATAAGTTAGGTTTTTTAGAAAAAGTTAGTTTTGGTATAAGTTAGGTTTTTTCGAAAAAGTAAGGTTTTTTAGAAAAAGTTAGTTTTGGTATAAGTTAGGTTTTTTAGAAAAAGTTAGTTTTGGTATAAGTTAGGTTTTTTCGAAAAAGTTAGTTTTGGTATAAGTTAGGTTTTTATGAAAAAGTTAGGTTTTTTCGAAAAAGTTAGTTTTGGTATAAGTTAGGTTTTTTCGAAAAAGTTACTTTTGGTATAAGTTAGGTTTTTGAGAAAAAGTTAGTTTTGGTATAAGTTAGGTTTTTTCGAAAAAGTTAGTTTTGGTATAATTTAGGTTTTTTCGAAAAAGTTAGTTTTGGTATAAATTAGGTTTTTTCGAAAAAGTTAGTTTTGGTATAAGTTAGGTTTTTTCGAAAAAGTTAGTTTTGGTATAAGTTAGGTTTACATGAAAAAGTTAGGTTTTTTCGAAAAAGTTAGTTTTGGTATAAGTTAGGTTTTTATGAAAAAGTTAGTTTTGGTATAAGTTAGGTTTTTTCGAAAAAGTTAGTTTTGGAATAAGTTAGGTTTTTTAGAAAAAGTTAGTTTTGGTATAAGTTAGGTTTTTGAGAAAAAGTTAGTTTTGGTATAAGTTAGGTTTTTTAGAAAAAGTTAGTTTTGGTATAAGTTAGGTTTTTTCGAAAAAGTTAGTTTTGGTATAAGTTAGGTTTTTTCGAAAAAGTTAGTTTTGGTATAAATTAGGTTTTTTCGAAAAAGTTAGTTTTGGTATAAGTTAGGTTTTTTCGAAAAAGTTAGTTTTGGTATAAGTTAGGTTTTTTAGAAAAAGTTAGTTTTGGTATAAGTTAGGTTTTTTCGAAAAAGTTAGTTTTGGTATAAGTTAGGTTTTTTCGAAAAAGTTAGTTTTGGTATAAATTAGGTTTTTTCGAAAAAGTTAGTTTTGGTATAAGTTAGGTTTTTTCGAAAAAGTTAGTTTTGGTATAAGTTAGGTTTTTAAGAAAAAGTTAGTTTTGGTATAAGTTAGGTTTTTTCGAAAAAGTTAGTTTTGGTATAAGTTAGGTTTTTATGAAAAAGTTAGGTTTTTTCGAAAAAGTTAGTTTTGGTATAAGTTAGGTTTTTATGAAAAAGTTAGTTTTGGTATAAGTTAGGTTTTTTCGAAAAAGTTAGTTTTGGTATAAGTTAGGTTTTTTAGAAAAAGTTAGTTTTGGTATAAGTTAGGTTTTTTAGAAAAAGTTAGTTTTGGTATAAGTTAGGTTTTTTAGAAAAAGTTAGTTTTGGTATAAGTTAGGTTTTTATGAAAAAGTTAGGTTTTTTCGAAAAAGTTAGTTTTGGTAAAAGTTAGGTTTTTTCGAAAAAGTAAAGTTTTTTAGAAAAAGTTAGTTTTGGTATAAGTTAGGTTTTTTCGAAAAAGTTAGTTTTGGTATAAGTTAGGTTTTTAAGAAAAAGTTAGTTTTGGTATAAATTAGGTTTTTTCGAAAAAGTTAGTTTTGGTATAAATTAGGTTTTTTCGAAAAAGTTAGTTTTTGGTATAAGTTAGGTTTTTTCGAAAAAGTTAGTTTTGGTATAAGTTAGTTTTTTTTCGAAAAAGTTAGTTTTGGTATAAGTTAGGTTTTTTCGAAAAAGTTAGTTTTGGTAAAAGTAAGGTTTTTATGAAAAAGTTAGGTTTTTATGAAAAAGTTAGTTTTGGTATAAGTTAGGTTTTTTCGAAAAAGTTAGTTTTGGTTTAAGTTAGGTTTTTAAGAAAAAGTTAGTTTTGGTATAAGTTAGGTTTTTAAGAAAAAGTTAGTTTTGGTATAAGTTAGGTTTTTTCGAAAAAGTTAGTTTTGGTATAAGTTAGGTTTTTTCGAAAAAGTTAGTTTTGGTAAAAGTAAGGTTTTTTAGAAAAAGTTAGTTTTGGTATAAGTTAGGTTTTTTCGAAAAAGTTAGTTTTGGTATAAGTTAGGTTTTTAAGAAAAAGTTAGTTTTGGTATAAGTTAGGTTTTTAAGAAAAAGTTAGTTTTGGTATAAGTTAGGTTTTTTCGAAAAAGTTAGTTTTGGTATAAGTTAGGTTTTTTCGAAAAAGTTAGTTTTGGTAAAAGTAAGGTTTTTAAGAAAAAGTTAGTTTTGGTATAAGTTAGGTTTTTTCGAAAAAGTTAGTTTTGGTATAAGTTAGGTTTTTATGAAAAAGTTAGGTTTTTATGAAAAAGTTAGGTTTTTTCGAAAAAGTTAGTTTTGGTAAAAGTTAGGTTTTTTCGAAAAAGTAAGGTTTTTTAGGAAAAGTTAGTTTTGGTATAAGTTAGGTTTTTTTCGAAAAAGTTAGTTTTGGTATAAGTTAGGTTTTTTCGAAAAAGTTAGTTTTGGTATAAGTTAGGTTTTTATGAAAAAGTTAGGTTTTTTTGAAAAAGTTAGTTTTGGTATAAGTTAGGATTTTAAGAAAAAGTTAGTTTTGGTATAAGTTAGATTTTTTCGAAAAAGTTAGTTTTGGTAAAAGTTAGGTTTTTTCGAAAAAGTTAGGTTTTTTCGAAAAAGTTAGTTTTGGTATAAGTTAGGTTTTTTGGTAAAAGTTAGGTTTTTTCGAAAAAGTTAGTTTTGGTATAAGTTAGGTTTTTTCGAAAAAGTTAGTTTTGGTATAAGTTAGGTTTTTATGAAAAAGTTAGGTTTTTTCGAAAAAGTTAGTTTTGGTATAAGTTAGGTTTTTAAGAAAAAGTTAGTTTTGGTATAAGTTAGGTTTTTTAGAAAAAGTTAGTTTTGGTATAAGTTAGGTTTTTTAGAAAAAGTTAGTTTTGGTAAAAGTTAGGTTTTTTCGAAAAAGTTAGTTTTGGTATAAATTAGGTTTTTTCGAAAAAGTTAGTTTTGGTATAAGTTAGGTTTTTTTAGAAAAAGTTAGTTTTGGTAAGTTAGGTTTTTAAGAAAAAGTTAGTTTTGGTATAAGTTAGGTTTTTTCGAAAAAGTTAGTTTTGGTATAAGTTAGGTTTTTTCGAAAAAGTTAGTTTTGGTATAAGTTAGGTTTTTAAGAAAAAGTTAGTTTTGGTATAAGTTAGGTTTTTTCGAAAAAGTTAGTTTTGGTATAAGTTAGGTTTTTTCGAAAAAGTTAGTTTTGGCATAAGTTAGGTTTTTTCGAAAAAGTTAGTTTTGGTATAAGTTAGGTTTTTTAGAAAAAGTAAGTTTTGGTATAAGTTAGGTTTTTTAGAAAAAGTTAGTTTTGGTATAAGTTAGGTTTTTTCGAAAAAGTAAGGTTTTTTAGAAAAAGTTAGTTTTGGTATAAGTTAGGTTTTTTCGAAAAAGTTAGTTTTGGTATAAGTTAGGTTTTTTCGAAAAAGTTAGTTTTGGTATAAGTTAGGTTTTTTCGAAAAAGTTAGTTTTGGTAAAAGTAAGGTTTTTATGAAAAAGTTAGGTTTTTATGAAAAAGTTAGTTTTGGTATAAGTTAGGTTTTTTCGAAAAAGTTAGTTTTGGTTTAAGTTAGGTTTTTAAGAAAAAGTTAGTTTTGGTATAAGTTAGGTTTTTAAGAAAAAGTTAGGTTTTTTCGAAAAAGTTAGTTTTGGTAAAAGTTAGGTTTTTTCGAAAAAGTAAGGTTTTTTAGGAAAAGTTAGTTTTGGTATAAGTTAGGTTTTTTCGAAAAAGTTAGTTTTGGTATAAGTTAGGTTTTTTCGAAAAAGTTAGTTTTGGTATAAGTTAGGTTTTTATGAAAAAGTTAGGTTTTTTTTGAAAAAGTTAGTTTTGGTATAAGTTAGGATTTTAAGAAAAAGTTAGTTTTGGTATAAGTTAGATTTTTTCGAAAAAGTTAGTTTTGGTAAAAGTTAGGTTTTTTCGAAAAAGTTAGGTTTTTTCGAAAAAGTTAGTTTTGGTATAAGTTAAGTTTTTTGGTAAAAGTTAGGTTTTTTCGAAAAAGTTAGTTTTGGTATAAGTTAGGTTTTTTCGAAAAAGTTAGTTTTGGTATAAGTTAGGTTTTTATGAAAAAGTTAGGTTTTTTCGAAAAAGTTAGTTTTGGTATAAGTTAGGTTTTTAAGAAAAAGTTAGTTTTGGTATAAGTTAGGTTTTTTAGAAAAAGTTAGTTTTGGTATAAGTTAGGTTTTTTAGAAAAAGTTAGTTTTGGTAAAAGTTAGGTTTTTTCGAAAAAGTTAGTTTTGGTATAAATTAGGTTTTTTCGAAAAAGTTAGTTTTGGTATAAGTTAGGTTTTTTTAGAAAAAGTTAGTTTTGGTATAAGTTAGGTTTTTAAGAAAAAGTTAGTTTTGGTATAAGTTAGGTTTTTTCGAAAAAGTTAGTTTTGGTATAAGTTAGGTTTTTTCGAAAAAGTTAGTTTTGGTATAAGTTAGGTTTTTAAGAAAAAGTTAGTTTTGGTATAAGTTAGGTTTTTTCGAAAAAGTTAGTTTTGGTATAAGTTAGGTTTTTTCGAAAAAGTTAGTTTTGGCATAAGTTAGGTTTTTTCGAAAAAGTTAGTTTTGGTATAAGTTAGGTTTTTTAGAAAAAGTTAGTTTTGGTATAAGTTAGGTTTTTTAGAAAAAGTTAGTTTTGGTATAAGTTAGGTTTTTTCGAAAAAGTAAGGTTTTTTAGAAAAAGTTAGTTTTGGTATAAGTTAGGTTTTTTCGAAAAAGTTAGTTTTGGTATAAGTTAGGTTTTTTCGAAAAAGTTAGTTTTGGTATAAGTTAGGTTTTTTCGAAAAAGTTAGTTTTGGTAAAAGTAAGGTTTTTATGAAAAAGTTAGGTTTTTATGAAAAAGTTAGTTTTGGTATAAGTTAGGTTTTTTCGAAAAAGTTAGTTTTGGTTTAAGTTAGGTTTTTAAGAAAAAGTTAGTTTTGGTATAAGTTAGGTTTTTAAGAAAAAGTTAGTTTTGGTATAAGTTAGGTTTTTTCGAAAAAGTTAGTTTTGGTATAAGTTAGGTTTTTTCGAAAAAGTTAGTTTTGGTAAAAGTAAGGTTTTTTAGAAAAAGTTAGTTTTGGTATAAGTTAGGTTTTTTCGAAAAAGTTAGTTTTGGTATAAGTTAGGTTTTTAAGAAAAAGTTAGTTTTGGTATAAGTTAGGTTTTTAAGAAAAAGTTAGTTTTGGTATAAGTTAGGTTTTTTCGAAAAAGTTAGTTTTGGTATAAGTTAGGTTTTTTCGAAAAAGTTAGTTTTGGTAAAAGTAAGGTTTTTAAGAAAAAGTTAGTTTTGGTATAAGTTAGGTTTTTTCGAAAAAGTTAGTTTTGGTATAAGTTAGGTTTTTATGAAAAAGTTAGGTTTTTATGAAAAAGTTAGGTTTTTTCGAAAAAGTTAGTTTTGGTAAAAGTTAGGTTTTTTCGAAAAAGTAAGGTTTTTTAGGAAAAGTTAGTTTTGGTATAAGTTAGGTTTTTTCGAAAAAGTTAGTTTTGGTATAAGTTAGGTTTTTTCGAAAAAGTTAGTTTTGGTATAAGTTAGGTTTTTATGAAAAAGTTAGGTTTTTTTGAAAAAGTTAGTTTTTTTATAAGTTAGGATTTTAAGAAAAAGTTAGTTTTGGTATAAGTTAGATTTTTTCGAAAAAGTTAGTTTTGGTAAAAGTTAGGTTTTTTCGAAAAAGTTAGGATTTTTCGAAAAAGTTAGTTTTGGTATAAGTAAGGTTTTTTGGTAAAAGTTAGGTTTTTTCGAAAAAGTTAGTTTTGGTATAAGTTAGGTTTTTTCGAAAAAGTTAGTTTTGGTATAAGTTAGGTTTTTATGAAAAAGTTAGGTTTTTTCGAAAAAGTTAGTTTTGGTATAAGTTAGGTTTTTAAGAAAAAGTTAGTTTTGGTATAAGTTAGGTTTTTTAGAAAAAGTTAGTTTTGGTATAAGTTAGGTTTTTTAGAAAAAGTTAGTTTTGGTAAAAGTTAGGTATTTCGAAAAAGTTAGTTTTGGTATAAATTAGGTTTTTTCGAAAAAGTTAGTTTTGGTATAAGTTAGGTTTTTTTAGAAAAAGTTAGTTTTGGTATAAGTTAGGTTTTTAAGAAAAAGTTAGTTTTGGTATAAGTTAGGTTTTTTCGAAAAAGTTAGTTTTGGTATAAGTTAGGTTTTTTCGAAAAAGTTAGTTTTGGTATAAGTTAGGTTTTTAAGAAAAAGTTAGTTTTGGTATAAGTTAGGTTTTTTCGAAAAAGTTAGTTTTGGTATAAGTTAGGTTTTTTCGAAAAAGTTAGTTTTGGCATAAGTTAGGTTTTTTCGAAAAAGTTAGTTTTGGTATAAGTTAGGTTTTTTAGAAAAAGTTAGTTTTGGTATAAGTTAGGTTTTTTAGAAAAAGTTAGTTTTGGTATAAGTTAGGTTTTTTCGAAAAAGTAAGGTTTTTTAGAAAAAGTTAGTTTTGGTATAAGTTAGGTTTTTTCGAAAAAGTTAGTTTTGGTATAAGTTAGGTTTTTTCGAAAAAGTTAGTTTTGGTATAAGTTAGGTTTTTATGAAAAAGTTAGGTTTTTTTGAAAAAGTTAGTTTTGGTATAAGTTAGGATTTTAAGAAAAAGTTAGTTTTGGTATAAGTTAGGTTTTTTCGAAAAAGTTAGTTTTGGTATAAGTTAGGTTTTTAAGAAAAAGTTAGTTTTGGTATAAGTTAAGTTTTTTCGAAAAAGTTAGTTTTGGTATAAGTTGGGTTTTTTCTTAAAAGTTAGTTTTGGTATAAGTTAGGTTTTTTAGAAAAAGTTAGTTTTGGTATAAGTTAGGTTTTTTCGAAAAAGTTAGTTTTGGTATAAGTTGGGTTTTTTCTTAAAAGTTAGTTTTGGTATAAGTTAGGTTTTTAAGAAAAAGTTAGTTTTGGTATAAGTTAGGTTTTTTCGAAAAAGTTAGTTTTGGTATAAGTTAGGTTTTTAAGAAAAAGTTAGTTTTGGTATAAGTTAGGTTTTTTCGAAAAAGTTAGTTTTGGTATAAGTTAGGTTTTTTAGAAAAAGTTAGTTTTGGTATAAGTTAGGTTTTTTCGAAAAAGTTAGTTTTGGTATAAGTTGGGTTTTTTCTTAAAAGTTAGTTTTGGTATAAGTTAGGTTTTTTAGAAAAAGTTAGTTTTGGTATAAGTTAGGTTTTTTCGAAAAAGTTAGTTTTGGTATAAGTTGGGTTTTTTCTTAAAAATTAGTTTTGGTATAAGTTAGGTTTTTAAGAAAAAGTTAGTTTTGGTATAAGTTAGGTTTTTTCGAAAAAGTTAGTTTTGGTATAAGTTAGGTTTTTAAGAAAAAGTTAGTTTTGGTATAAGTTAGGTTTTTTCGAAAAAGTTAGTTTTGGTATAAGTTAGGTTTTTTAGAAAAAGTTAGTTTTGGTATAAGTTAGGTTTTTTCGAAAAAGTTAGTTTTGGTATAAGTTGGGTTTTTTCTTAAAAGTTAGTTTTGGTATAAGTTAGGTTTTTAAGAAAAAGTTAGTTTTGGTATAAGTTAGGTTTTTAAGAAAAAGTTAAATTTGGTATAAGTTAGGTTTTTATGAAAAAGTTAGTTTTGGTATAAGTTAGGTTTTTTCGAAAAAGTTAGTTTTGGTATAAGTTAGGTATTTTCGAAAAAGTTAGTTTTGGTATAAGTTAGGTTTTTAAGAAAAAGTTAGTTTTGGTATAAGTTAGGTTTTTTCGAAAAAGTTAGTTTTGGTATAAGTTAGGTTTTTTCGAAAAAGTTAGTTTTGGCATAAGTTAGGTTTTTAAGAAAAAGTTAGTTTTGGTATAAGTTAGGTTTTTTCGAAAAAGTTAGTTTTGGTATAAGTTAGGTTTTTTCGAAAAAGTTAGTTTTGGTATAAGTTAGGTTTTTAAGAAAAAGTTAGTTTTGGTATAAGTTAGGTTTTTTCGAAAAAGTTAGTTTTGGTATAAGTTAGGTTTTTTCGAAAAAGTTAGTTTTGGTATAAGTTAGGTTTTTAAGAAAAAGTTAGTTTTGGTATAAGTTAGGTTTTTTCGAAAAAGTTAGTTTTGGTATAAGTTAGGTTTTTTCGAAAAAGTTAGTTTTGGCATAAGTTAGGTTTTTTCGAAAAAGTTAGTTTTGGTATAAGTTAGGTTTTTTCGAAAAAGTTAGTTTTGGTATAAGTTAGGTTTTTTAGAAAAAGTTAGTTTTGGTATAAGTTAGGTTTTTTCGAAAAAGTAAGGTTTTTTAGAAAAAGTTAGTTTTGGTATAAGTTAGGTTTTTTCGAAAAAGTTAGTTTTGGTATAAGTTAGGTTTTTTCGAAAAAGTTAGTTTTGGTATAAGTTAGGTTTTTATGAAAAAGTTAGGTTTTTTTGAAAAAGTTAGTTTTGGTATAAGTTAGGATTTTAAGAAAAAGTTAGTTTTGGTATAAGTTAGGTTTTTTCGAAAAAGTTAGTTTTGGTATAAGTTAGGTTTTTAAGAAAAAGTTAGTTTTGGTATAAGTTAAGTTTTTTCGAAAAAGTTAGTTTTGGTATAAGTTGGGTTTTTTCTTAAAAGTTAGTTTTGGTATAAGTTAGGTTTTTTAGAAAAAGTTAGTTTTGGTATAAGTTAGGTTTTTTCGAAAAAGTTAGTTTTGGTATAAGTTGGGTTTTTTCTTAAAAGTTAGTTTTGGTATAAGTTAGGTTTTTAAGAAAAAGTTAGTTTTGGTATAAGTTAGGTTTTTTCGAAAAAGTTAGTTTTGGTATAAGTTAGGTTTTTAAGAAAAAGTTAGTTTTGGTATAAGTTAGGTTTTTTCGAAAAAGTTAGTTTTGGTATAAGTTAGGTTTTTTAGAAAAAGTTAGTTTTGGTATAAGTTAGGTTTTTTCGAAAAAGTTAGTTTTGGTATAAGTTGGGTTTTTTCTTAAAAGTTAGTTTTGGTATAAGTTAGGTTTTTTAGAAAAAGTTAGTTTTGGTATAAGTTAGGTTTTTTCGAAAAAGTTAGTTTTGGTATAAGTTGGGTTTTTTCTTAAAAGTTAGTTTTGGTATAAGTTAGGTTTTTAAGAAAAAGTTAGTTTTGGTATAAGTTAGGTTTTTTCGAAAAAGTTAGTTTTGGTATAAGTTAGGTTTTTAAGAAAAAGTTAGTTTTGGTATAAGTTAGGTTTTTTCGAAAAAGTTAGTTTTGGTATAAGTTAGGTTTTTTAGAAAAAGTTAGTTTTGGTATAAGTTAGGTTTTTTCGAAAAAGTTAGTTTTGGTATAAGTTGGGTTTTTTCTTAAAAGTTAGTTTTGGTATAAGTTAGGTTTTTAAGAAAAAGTTAGTTTTGGTATAAGTTAGGTTTTTAAGAAAAAGTTAAATTTGGTATAAGTTAGGTTTTTATGAAAAAGTTAGGTTTTTTCGAAAAAGTTAGTTTTGGTAAAAGTTAGGTTTTTAAGAAAAAGTTAGTTTTGGTATAAGTTAGGTTTTTTCGAAAAAGTTAGTTTAGGTATAAGTTAGGTTTTTATGAAAAAGTTAGGTTTTTTCGAAAAAGTTAGTTTTGGTAAAAGTTAGGTTTTTTCGAAAAAGTAAGGTTTTTTAGAAAAAGTTAGTTTTGGTATAAGTTAGGTTTTTTCGAAAAAGTTAGTTTTGGTATAAGTTAGGTTTTTTCGAAAAAGTTAGTTTTGGTATAAGTTAGGTTTTTATGAAAAAGTTAGGTTTTTTCGAAAAAGTTAGTTTTGGTATAAGTTAGGTTTTTTCGAAAAAGTTAGTTTTGGTATAAGTTAGGTTTTTTCGAAAAAGTTAGTTTTGGTAAAAGTAAGGTTTTTTAGAAAAAGTTAGTTTTGGTATAAGTTAGGTTTTTTCGAAAAAGTTAAGTTTTTTCGAAAAAGTTAGTTTTGGTATAAGTTAGGTTTTTGAGAAAAAGTTAGTTTTGGTATAAGTTAGGTTTTTTAGAAAAAGTTAGTTTTGGTATA
The DNA here is from genome assembly GCF_943734845.2 of Anopheles funestus. Lineage (NCBI taxonomy): Eukaryota > Metazoa > Arthropoda > Insecta > Diptera > Culicidae > Anopheles > Anopheles funestus. The sequence continues at coordinate 25,610 of NW_026045310.1, read as the reverse complement.
AGTTAGGTTTTTTCGAAAAAGTTAGTTTTGGTATAAGTTAGGTTTTTTCGAAAAAGTTAGTTTTGGTATAAATTAGGTTTTTTCGAAAAAGTTAGTTTTGGTAAAAGTTAGGTTTTTTTAGAAAAAGTTAGTTTTGGTATAAGTTAGGTTTTTAAGAAAAAGTTAGTTTTGGTATAAGTTAGGTTTTTTCGAAAAAGTTAGTTTTGGTATAAGTTAGGTTTTTTCGAAAAAGTTAGTTTTGGTAAAAGTAAGGTTTTTTAGAAAAAGTTAGTTTTGGTATAAGTTAGGTTTTTTCGAAAAAGTTAGTTTTGGTATAAGTTAGGTTTTTTCGAAAAAGTTAGTTTTGGTATAAGTTAGGTTTTTATGAAAAAGTTAGGTTTTTTCGAAAAAGTTAGTTTTGGTATAAGTTAGGTTTTTAAGAAAAAGTTAGTTTTGGTATAAGTTAGGTTTTTTCGAAAAAGTTAGCTTTGGTAAAAGTAAGGTTTTTTAGAAAAAGTTAGTTTTGGTATAAGTTAGGTTTTTTCGAAAAAGTTAAGTTTTTTCGAAAAAGTTAGTTTTGGTATAAGTTAGGTTTTTTTCGAAAAAGTTAGTTTTGGTATAAGTTAGGTTTTTTAGAAAAAGTTAGTTTTGGTATAAGTTAGGTTTTTTCGAAAAAGTTAGTTTTGGTATAAGTTAGGTTTTTTCGAAAAAGTTAGTTTTGGTATAAATTAGGTTTTTTCGAAAAAGTTAGTTTTGGTAAAAGTTAGGTTTTTTTAGAAAAAGTTAGTTTTGGTATAAGTTAGGTTTTTTCGAAAAAGTTAGTTTTGGTATAAGTTAGGTTTTTTCGAAAAAGTTAGTTTTGGTATAAGTTAGGTTTTTTCGAAAAAGTTAGTTTTGGTAAAAGTAAGGTTTTTTAGAAAAAGTTAGTTTTGGTATAAAATAGGTTTTTTCGAAAAAGTTAAGTTTTTTCGAAAAAGTTAGTTTTGGTATAAGTTAGGTTTTTGAGAAAAAGTTAGTTTTGGTATAAGTTAGGTTTTTTAGAAAAAGTTAGTTTTGGTATAAGTTAGGTTTTTTCGAAAAAGTTAGTTTTGGTATAAGTTAGGTTTTTTCGAAAAAGTTAGTTTTGGTATAAATTAGGTTTTTTCGAAAAAGTTAGTTTTGGTAAAAGTTAGGTTTTTTTAGAAAAAGTTAGTTTTGGTATAAGTTAGGTTTTTAAGAAAAAGTTAGTTTTGGTATAAGTTAGGTTTTTTCGAAAAAGTTAGTTTTGGTATAAGTTAGGTTTTTAAGAAAAAGTTAGTTTTGGTATAAGTTAGGTTTTTTCGAAAAAGTTAGTTTTGGTATAAGTTAGGTTTTTTCGAAAAAGTTAGTTTTGGTATAAGTTAGGTTTTTAAGAAAAAGTTAGTTTTGGTATAAGTTAGGTTTTTAAGAAAAAGTTAGTTTTGGTATAAGTTAGGTTTTTTCGAAAAAGTTAGTTTTGGTATAAGTTAGGTTTTTTAGAAAAAGTTAGTTTTGGTATAAGCTAGGTTTTTTAGAAAAAGTTAGTTTTGGTATAAGTTAGGTTTTTTCGAAAAAGTTAGTTTTGGTAAAAGTTAGGTTTTTTCGAAAAAGTAAGGTTTTTTAGAAAAAGTTAGTTTTGGTATAAGTTAGGTTTTTTCGAAAAAGTTAGTTTTGGTATAAGTTAGGTTTTTTCGAAAAAGTTAGTTTTGGTATAAGTTAGGTTTTTATGAAAAAGTTAGGTTTTTTCGAAAAAGTTAGTTTTGGTATAAGTTAGGTTTTTTCGAAAAAGTTAGTTTTGGTATAAGTTAGGTTTTTTAGAAAAAGTTAGTTTTGGTATAAGTTAGGTTTTTTAGAAAAAGTTAGTTTTGGTATAAGTTAGGTTTTTTAGAAAAAGTTAGTTTTGGTATAAGTTAGGTTTTTTAGAAAAAGTTAGTTTTGGTATAAGTTAGGTTTTTATGAAAAAGTTAGGTTTTTTCGAAAAAGTTAGTTTTGGTAAAAGTTAGGTTTTTAAGAAAAAGTTAGTTTTGGTATAAGTTAGGTTTTTTCGAAAAAGTTAGTTTTGGTATAAGTTAGGTTATTATGAAAAAGTTAGGTTTTTTCGAAAAAGTTAGTTTTGGTAAAAGTTAGGTTTTTTCGAAAAAGAAAGGTTTTTTAGAAAAAGTTAGTTTTGGTATAAGTTAGGTTTTTTCGAAAAAGTTAGTTTTGGTATAAGTTAGGTTTTTAAGAAAAAGTTAGTTTTGGTATAAATTAGGTTTTTGAGAAAAAGTTACGTTTTTTAGAATAAGTTAGTTTTGGTAAAAGTTAGGTTTTTTAGTAAAAGTTAGGTTTTTTCGAAAAAGTTAGTTTTGGTATAAGTTAGGTTTTTAAGAAAAAGTTAGTTTTGGTATAAGTTAGGTTTTTTCGAAAAAGTTAGTTTTGGTATAAGTTAGGTTTTTAAGAAAAAGTTAGTTTTGGTATAAGTTAGGTTTTTTCGAAAAAGTTAGTTTTGGTATAAGTTAGGTTTTTGAGAAAAAGTTAGTTTTGGTATAAGTTAGGTTTTTTAGAAAAAGTTAGTTTTGGTATAAGTTAGGTTTTTTCGAAAAAGTAAGGTTTTTAAGAAAAAGTTAGTTATGGTATAAATTAGGTTTTTTCGAAAAAGTTAGTTTTGGCATAAGTTAGGTTTTTTCGAAAAAGTTAGTTTTGGTATAAGTTAGGTTTTTAAGAAAAAGTTAGGTTTTTAAGAAAAAGTTAGTTTTGGTATAAGTTAGGTTTTTTCGAAAAAGTTAGTTTTGGTATAAGTTAGGTTTTTTCGAAAAAGTTAGTTTTGGTATAAGTTAGGTTTTTTCGAAAAAGTTAGTTTTGGTAAAAGTTAGGTTTTTGAGAAAAAGTTAGTTTTGGTATAAGTTAGGTTTTTTTAGAAAAAGTTAGTTTTGGTAAAAGTTAGGTTTTTTCGAAAAAGTTAATTTTGGTATAAGTTAGGTTTTTGAGAAAAAGTAAGTTTTTTTATAAGTTAGGTTTTTAAGAAAAAGTTAGGTTTTTTCGAAAAAGTTAGTTTTGGTATAAGTTAGGTTTTTTCGAAAAAGTTAGTTTTGGCATAAGTTAGGTTTTTTCGAAAAAGTTAGTTTTGGTATAAGTTAGGTTTTTAAGAAAAAGTTAGGTTTTTAAGAAAAAGTTAGTTTTGGTATAAGTTAGGTTTTTAAGAAAAAGTTAGTTTTGGTATAAGTTAGGTTTTTTCGAAAAAGTTAGTTTTGGTATAAGTTAGGTTTTTTCGAAAAAGTTAGTTTTGGCATAAGTTAGGTTTTTTAGAAAAAGTTAGTTTTGGTATAAGTTAGGTTTTTTAGAAAAAGTTAGTTTTGGTATAAGTTAGGTTTTTATGAAAAAGTTAGGTTTTTTCGAAAAAGTTAGTTTTGGTAAAAGTTAGTTTTTTAAGAAAAAGTTAGTTTTTTTATAAGTTAGGTTTTTTAGAAAAAGTTAGTTTTGGTATAAGTTAGGTTTTTTAGAAAAAGTTAGTTTTGGTATAAGTTAGGTTTTTATGAAAAAGTTAGGTTTTTTCGAAAAAGTTAGTTTTGGTATAAGTTAGGTTTTTAAGAAAAAGTTAGTTTTGGTATAAGTTAGGTTTTTTCGAAAAAGTTAGTTTTGGTATAAGTTAGGTTTTTAAGAAAAAGTTAGTTTTGGTATAAGTTAGGTTTTTAAGAAAAAGTTAGTTTTGGTATAAGTTAGGTTTTTATGAAAAAGTTAGGTTTTTTCGAAAAAGTTAGTTTTGGTAAAAGTTAGGTTTTTAAGAAAAAGTTAGTTTTGGTATAAGTTAGGTTTTTTAGAAAAAGTTAGTTTTGGTATAAGTTAGGTTTTTTAGAAAAAGTTAGTTTTTGTATAAGTTAGGTTTTTTCGAAAAAGTTAGTTTTGGTATAAGTTAGGTTTTTTCGAAAAAGTTAGTTTTGGTATAAATTAGGTTTTTTCGAAAAAGTTAGTTTTGGTATAAGTTAGGTTTTTTTAGAAAAAGTTAGTTTTGGTATAAGTTAGGTTTTTAAGAAAAAGTTAGTTTTGGTATAAGTTAGGTTTTTTCGAAAAAGTTAGTTTTGGTATAAGTTAGGTTTTTATGAAAAAGTTAGTTTTGGTATAAGTTAGGTTTTTAAGAAAAAGTTAGTTTTGGTATAAGTTAGGTTTTTAAGAAAAAGTTAGTTTTGGTAAAAGTTAGGTTTTTTCGAAAAAGTAAGGTTTTTTAGAAAAAGTTAGTTTTGGTATAAGTTAGGTTTTTTCGAAAAAGTTAGTTTTGGTATAAATTAGGTTTTTTCGAAAAAGTTAGTTTTGGTATAAGTTAGGTTTTTTTAGAAAAAGTTAGTTTTGGTATAAGTTAGGTTTTTATGAAAAAGTTAGGTTTTTTCGAAAAAGTTAGTTTTGGTATAAGTTAGGTTTTTTCGAAAAAGTTAGTTTTGGTATAAGTTAGGTTTTTTAGAAAAAGTTAGTTTTGGTATAAGTTAGGTTTTTTAGAAAAAGTTAGTTTTGGTATAAGTTAGGTTTTTTAGAAAAAGTTAGTTTTGGTATAAGTTAGGTTTTTTAGAAAAAGTTAGTTTTGGTATAAGTTAGGTTTTTATGAAAAAGTTAGGTTTTTTCGAAAAAGTTAGTTTTGGTAAAAGTTAGGTTTTTAAGAAAAAGTTAGTTTTGGTATAAGTTAGGTTTTTTCGAAAAAGTTAGTTTTGGTATAAGTTAGGTTATTATGAAAAAGTTAGGTTTTTTCGAAAAAGTTAGTTTTGGTAAAAGTTAGGTTTTTTCGAAAAAGAAAGGTTTTTTAGAAAAAGTTAGTTTTGGTATAAGTTAGGTTTTTTCGAAAAAGTTAGTTTTGGTATAAGTTAGGTTTTTAAGAAAAAGTTAGTTTTGGTATAAATTAGGTTTTTGAGAAAAAGTTACGTTTTTTAGAATAAGTTAGTTTTGGTAAAAGTTAGGTTTTTTAGAAAAAGTTAGGTTTTTTCGAAAAAGTTAGTTTTGGTATAAGTTAGGTTTTTAAGAAAAAGTTAGTTTTGGTATAAGTTAGGTTTTTTCGAAAAAGTTAGTTTTGGTATAAGTTAGGTTTTTAAGAAAAAGTTAGTTTTGGTATAAGTTAGGTTTTTTCGAAAAAGTTAGTTTTGGTATAAGTTAGGTTTTTGAGAAAAAGTTAGTTTTGGTATAAGTTAGGTTTTTTAGAAAAAGTTAGTTTTGGTATAAGTTAGGTTTTTTCGAAAAAGTAAGGTTTTTAAGAAAAAGTTAGTTATGGTATAAATTAGGTTTTTTCGAAAAAGTTAGTTTTGGCATAAGTTAGGTTTTTTCGAAAAAGTTAGTTTTGGTATAAGTTAGGTTTTTAAGAAAAAGTTAGGTTTTTAAGAAAAAGTTAGTTTTGGTATAAGTTAGGTTTTTTCGAAAAAGTTAGTTTTGGTATAAGTTAGGTTTTTTCGAAAAAGTTAGTTTTGGTATAAGTTAGGTTTTTGAGAAAAAGTTAGTTTTGGTAAAAGTTAGGTTTTTGAGAAAAAGTTAGTTTTGGTATAAGTTAGGTTTTTTTAGAAAAAGTTAGTTTTGGTAAAAGTTAGGTTTTTTCGAAAAAGTTAATTTTGGTATAAGTTAGGTTTTTGAGAAAAAGTAAGTTTTTTTATAAGTTAGGTTTTTAAGAAAAAGTTAGGTTTTTTCGAAAAAGTTAGTTATGGTATAAATTAGGTTTTTTCGAAAAAGTTAGTTTTGGTATAAGTTAGGTTTTTTCGAAAAAGTTAGTTTTGGTATAAGTTAGGTTTTTAAGAAAAAGTTAGGTTTTTAAGAAAAAGTTAGTTTTGGTATAAGTTAGGTTTTTAAGAAAAAGTTAGTTTTGGTATAAGTTAGGTTTTTTCGAAAAAGTTAGTTTTGGTATAAGTTAGGTTTTTTCGAAAAAGTTAGTTTTGGCATAAGTTAGGTTTTTTAGAAAAAGTTAGTTTTGGTATAAGTTAGGTTTTTTAGAAAAAGTTAGTTTTGGTATAAGTTAGGTTTTTATGAAAAAGTTAGGTTTTTTCGAAAAAGTTAGTTTTGGTAAAAGTTAGTTTTTTAAGAAAAAGTTAGTTTTGGTATAAGTTAGGTTTTTTAGAAAAAGTTAGTGTTGGTATAAGTTAGGTTTTTTAGAAAAAGTTAGTTTTGGTATAAGTTAGGTTTTTATGAAAAAGTTAGGTTTTTTCGAAAAAGTTAGTTTTGGTATAAGTTAGGTTTTTAAGAAAAAGTTAGTTTTGGTATAAGTTAGGTTTTTTCGAAAAAGTTAGTTTTGGTATAAGTTAGGTTTTTGAGAAAAAGTTAGTTTTGGTATAAGTTAGGTTTTTTCGAAAAAGTAAGGTTTTTTAGAAAAAGTTAGTTTTGGTATAAGTTAGGCTTTTTCGAAAAAGTTAGTTTTGGTATAAGTTAGGTTTTTAAGAAAAAGTTAGTTTTGGTATAAGTTAGGTTTTTAAGAAAAAGTTAGTTTTGGTATAAGTTAGGTTTTTATGAAAAAGTTAGGTTTTTTCGAAAAAGTTAGTTTTGGTATAAGTTAGGTTTTTAAGAAAAAGTTAGTTTTGGTATAAGTTAGGTTTTTTAGAAAAAGTTAGTTTTGGTATAAGTTAGGTTTTTTAGAAAAAGTTAGTTTTTGTATAAGTTAGGTTTTTTCGAAAAAGTTAGTTTTGGTATAAGTTAGGTTTTTTCGAAAAAGTTAGTTTTGGTATAAATTAGGTTTTTTAGAAAAAGTTAGTTTTGGTATAAGTTAGGTTTTTTTAGAAAAAGTTAGTTTTGGTATAAGTTAGGTTTTTAAGAAAAAGTTAGTTTTGGTATAAGTTAGGTTTTTTCGAAAAAGTTAGTTTTGGTATAAGTTAGGTTTTTATGAAAAAGTTAGTTTTGGTATAAGTTAGGTTTTTAAGAAAAAGTTAGTTTTGGTATAAGTTAGGTTTTTAAGAAAAAGTTAGTTTTGGTAAAAGTTAGGTTTTTTCGAAAAAGTTAGTTTTGGTATAAATTAGGTTTTTTCGAAAAAGTTAGTTTTGGTATAAGTTAGGTTTTTTTAGAAAAAGTTAGTTTTGGTATAAGTTAGGTTTTTAAGAAAAAGTTAGGTTTTTTATAATAAGTTAGTTTTGGTAAAAGTTAGGTTTTTTAGAAAAAGTTAGATTTTTAAGAAAAAGTTAGGTTTTTAAGAAAAAGTTAGGTTTTTAAGAAAAAGTTAGTTTTGGTATAAGTTAGGTTTTTGAGAAAAAGTTAGGTTTTTTCGAAAAAGTTAGTTTTGGTAAAAGTTAGGTTTTTTAGAAAAAGTTAGGTTTTTTCGAAAAAGTTAGTTTTGGTATAAGTTAGGTTTTTTCAAAAAAGTTAGTTTTGGTATAAGTTAGGTTTTTGAGAAAAAGTTAGTTTTGGTATAAGTTAGGTTTTTATGAAAAAGTTTGGTTTTTTCGAAAAAGTTAGTTTTGGTAAAAGTTAGGTTTTTAAGAAAAAGTTAGTTTTGGTATAAGTTAGGTTTTTTCGAAAAAGTTAGTTTTGGTATAAGTTAGGTTTTTGAGAAAAAGTTAGTTTTGGTATAAGTTAGGTTTTTAAGAAAAAGTTAGTTTTGGTATAAGTTAGGTTTTTTCGAAAAAGTTAGTTTTGGTATAAGTTAGGTTTTTTCGAAAAAGTTAATTTTGGTATAAGTTAGGTTTTTAAGAAAAAGTTAGTTTTGGTATAAATTAGGTTTTTTCGAAAAAGTTAGTTTTGGTATAAGTTAGGTTTTTTCGAAAAAGTTAGTTTTGGTATAGGTTAGGTTTTTTAGAAAAAGTTAGTTTTGGTATAAGTTAGGTTTTTTCGAAAAAGTTAGTTTTGGTTCAAGTTAGGTTTTTAAGAAAAAGTTAGGTTTTTTCGAAAAAGTTAGTTTTGGTAAAAGTTAGGTTTTTAAGAAAAAGTTAGATTTTTAAGAAAAAGTTAGGTTTTTAAGAAAAAGTTAGTTTTGGTATAAGTTAGGTTTTTGAGAAAAAGTTAGGTTTTTTATAATAAGTTAGTTTTGGTAAAAGTTAGGTTTTTTAGAAAAAGTTAGGTTTTTTCGAAAAAGTTAGTTTTGGTATAAGTTAGGTTTTTTCAAAAAAGTTAGTTTTGGTATAAGTTAGGTTTTTAAGAAAAAGTTAGTTTTGGTATAAATTAGGTTTTTTCGAAAAAGTTAGTTTTGGTATAAGTTAGGTTTTTTCGAAAAAGTTAGTTTTGGTATAGGTTAGGTTTTTTAGAAAAAGTTAGTTTTGGTATAAGTTAGGTTTTTTCGAAAAAGTTAGTTTTGGTTTAAGTTAGGTTTTTAAGAAAAAGTTAGGTTTTTTCGAAAAAGTTAGTTTTGGTATAAGTTAGGTTTTTAAGAAAAAGTTAGATTTTTAAGAAAAAGTTAGGTTTTTAAGAAAAAGTTAGTTTTGGTATAAGTTAGGTTTTTGAGAAAAAGTTAGGTTTTTTATAATAAGTTAGTTTTGGTAAAAGTTAGGTTTTTTAGAAAAAGTTAGGTTTTTTCGAAAAAGTTAGTTTTGGTATAAGTTAGGTTTTTTCAAAAAAGTTAGTTTTGGTATAAGTTAGGTTTTTGAGAAAAAGTTAGTTTTGGTATAAGTTAGGTTTTTATGAAAAAGTTAGGTTTTTTCGAAAAAGTTAGTTTTGGTAAAAGTTAGGTTTTTAAGAAAAAGTTAGTTTTGGTATAAGTTAGGTTTTTTCGAAAAAGTTAGTTTTGGTATAAGTTAGGTTTTTGAGAAAAAGTTAGTTTTGGTATAAGTTAGGTTTTTAAGAAAAAGTTAGTTTTGGTATAAGTTAGGTTTTTTCGAAAAAGTTAGTTTTGGTATAAGTTAGGTTTTTTCGAAAAAGTTAGTTTTGGTATAAGTTAGGTTTTTAAGAAAAAGTTAGTTTTGGTATAAATTAGGTTTTTTCGAAAAAGTTAGTTTTGGTATAAGTTAGGTTTTTTCGAAAAAGTTAGTTTTGGTATAGGTTAGGTTTTTTAGAAAAAGTTAGTTTTGGTATAAGTTAGGTTTTTTCGAAAAAGTTAGTTTTGGTTTAAGTTAGGTTTTTAAGAAAAAGTTAGGTTTTTTCGAAAAAGTTAGTTTTGGTAAAAGTTAGGTTTTTAAGAAAAAGTTAGTTTTGGCATAAGTTAGGTTTTTTCGAAAAAGTTAGTTTTGGTATAAGTTAGGTTTTTAAGAAAAAGTTAGGTTTTTAAGAAAAAGTTAGTTTTGGTATAAGTTAGGTTTTTTCGAAAAAGTTAGTTTTGGTATAAGTTAGGTTTTTTCGAAAAAGTTAGTTTTGGTATAAGTTAGGTTTTTTCGAAAAAGTTAGTTTTGGTATAAGTTAGGTTTTTGAGAAAAAGTTAGTTTTGGTAAAGATTAGGTTTTTTCGAAAAAGTAAGGTTTTTAAGAAAAAGTTAGTTTTGGTATAAGTTAGGTTTTTTCGAAAAAGTTAGTTTTGGTATAAATTTGGTTTTTTCGAAAAAGTTAGTTTTGGCATAAGTTAGGTTTTTTCGAAAAAGTTAGTTTTGGTATAAGTTAGGTTTTTAAGAAAAAGTTAGTTTTGGTATAAGTTAGGTTTTTAAGAAAAAGTTAGTTTTGGTATAAGTTAGGTTTTTTCGAAAAAGTTAGTTTTGGTATAAGTTAGGTTTTTTAGAAAAAGTTAGTTTTGGTATAAGTTAGGTTTTTTAGAAAAAGTTAGTTTTGGTATAAGTTAGGTTTTTTAGAAAAAGTTAGTTTTGGTATAAGTTAGGTTTTTATGAAAAAGTTAGGTTTTTTCGAAAAAGTTAGTTTTGGTAAAAGTTAGTTTTTTAAGAAAAAGTTAGTTTTGGTATAAGTTAGGTTTTTTAGAAAAAGTTAGTTTTGGTATAAGTTAGGTTTTTTAGAAAAAGTTAGTTTTGGTATAAGTTAGGTTTTTTCGAAAAAGTTAGTTTTGGTTAAAGTTAGGTTTTTAAGAAAAAGTAAGGTTTTTTAGAAAAAGTTAGTTTTGGTTTAAGTTAGGTTTTTTCGAAAAAGTTAGTTTTGGTATAAGTTAGGTTTTTAAGAAAAAGTTAGTTTTGGTATAAGTTAGGTTTTTAAGAAAAAGTTAGTTTTGGTATAAGTTAGGTTTTTATGAAAAAGTTAGGTTTTTTCGAAAAAGTTAGTTTTGGTAAAAGTTAGGTTTTTAAGAAAAAGTTAGTTTTGGTATAAGTTAGGTTTTTTAGAAAAAGTTAGTTTTGGTATAAGTTAGGTTTTTTAGAAAAAGTTAGTTTTTGTATAAGTTAGGTTTTTTCGAAAAAGTTAGTTTTGGTATAAGTTAGGTTTTTTCGAAAAAGTTAGTTTTGGTATAAATTAGGTTTTTTCGAAAAAGTTAGTTTTGGTATAAGTTAGGTTTTTTTAGAAAAAGTTAGTTTTGGTATAAGTTAGGTTTTTAAGAAAAAGTTAGTTTTGGTATAAGTTAGGTTTTTTCGAAAAAGTTAGTTTTGGTATAAGTTAGGTTTTTATGAAAAAGTTAGTTTTGGTATAAGTTAGGTTTTTAAGAAAAAGTTAGTTTTGGTATAAGTTAGGTTTTAAAGAAAAAGTTAGTTTTGGTAAAAGTTAGGTTTTTTCGAAAAAGTAAGGTTTTTTAGAAAAAGTTAGTTTTGGTATAAGTTAGGTTTTTTCGAAAAAGTTAGTTTTGGTATAAATTAGGTTTTTTCGAAAAAGTTAGTTTTGGTATAAGTTAGGTTTTTTTAGAAAAAGTTAGTATTGGTATAAGTTAGGTTTTTATGAAAAAGTTAGGTTTTTTCGAAAAAGTTAGTTTTGGTAAAAGTTAGGTTTTTAAGAAAAAGTTAGTTTTGGTATAAGTTAGGTTTTTTCGAAAAAGTTAGTTTTGGTATAAGTTAGGTTTTTGAGAAAAAGTTAGTTTTGGTATAAGTTAGGTTTTTAAGAAAAAGTTAGTTTTGGTATAAGTTAGGTTTTTTCGAAAAAGTTAGTTTTGGTATAAGTTAGGTTTTTTCGAAAAAGTTAGTTTTGGTATAAGTTAGGTTTTTAAGAAAAAGTTAGTTTTGGTATAAATTAGGTTTTTTCGAAAAAGTTAGTTTTGGTATAAGTTAGGTTTTTTCGAAAAAGTTAGTTTTGGTATAAGTTAGGTTTTTTAGAAAAAGTTTATTTTGGTATAAGTTAGGTTTTTTCGAAAAAGTTAGTTTTGGTATAAGTTAGGTTTTTAAGAAAAAGTTAGGTTTTTTCGAAAAAGTTAGTTTTGGTAAAAGTTAGGTTTTTAAGAAAAAGTTAGTTTTGGTATAAGTTAGGTTTTTTAGAAAAAGTTAGTTTTGGTATAAGTTAGGTTTTTTAGAAAAAGTTAGTTTTTGTATAAGTTAGGTTTTTTCGAAAAAGTTAGTTTTGGTATAAGTTAGGTTTTTTCGAAAAAGTTAGTTTTGGTATAAGTTACCTAACGTTTTTAAGAAAAAGTTAGTTTTGGTATAAGTTAGGTTTTTTCGAAAAAGTTAGTTTTTGTATAAGTTAGGTTTTTAAGAAAAAGTTAGTTTTGGTATAAGTTAGGTTTTTTAGAAAAAGTTAGTTTTGGTATAAGTTAGGTTTTTTAGAAAAAGTTAGTTTTGGTATAAGTTAGGTTTTTATGAAAAAGTTAGTTTTGGTATAAGTTAGGTTTTTGAGAAAAAGTTAGTTTTGGTATAAGTTAGGTTTTTAAGAAAAAGTTAGTTTTGGTATAAGTTAGGTTTTTTCGAAAAAGTTAGTTTTGGTATAAGTTAGGTTTTTAAGAAAAAGTTAGTTTTGGTATAAGTTAGGTTTTTTAGAAAAAGTTAGTTTTGGTATAAGTTAGGTTTTTTAGAAAAAGTTAGTTTTGGTATAAGTTAGGTTTTTTCGAAAAAGTTAGTTTTGGTATAAGTTAGGTTTTTTCGAAAAAGTTAGTTTTGGTATAAGTTAGGTTTTTGAGAAAAAGTTAGTTTTGGTATAAGTTAGGTTTTTAAGAAAAAGTTAGTTTTTGTATAAGTTAGGTTTTTTCGAAAAAGTTAGTTTTGGTATAAGTTAGGTTTTTTCGAAAAAGTTAGTTTTGGTATAAGTTAGGTTTTTTCGAAAAAGTTAGTTTTGGTATAAGTTAGGTTTTTAAGAAAAAGTTAGTTTTGGTATAAATTAGGTTTTTTCGAAAAAGTTAGTTTTGGTATAAGTTAGGTTTTTTAGAAAAAGTTAGTTTTGGTATAAGTTAGGTTTTTGAGAAAAAGTTAGTTTTGGTATAAGTTAGGTTTTTAAGAAAAAGTTAGTTTTGGTATAAGTTAGGTTTTTTCGAAAAAGTTAGTTTTGGTATAAGTTAGGTTTTTTCGAAAAAGTTAGTTTTGGTATAAGTTAGGTTTTTAAGAAAAAGTTAGTTTTGGTATAAATTAGGTTTTTTCGAAAAAGTTAGTTTTGGTATAAGTTAGGTTTTTTCGAAAAAGTTAGTTTTGGTATAAGTTAGGTTTTTTAGAAAAAGTTTATTTTGGTATAAGTTAGGTTTTTTCGAAAAAGTTAGTTTTGGTATAAGTTAGGTTTTTAAGAAAAAGTTAGGTTTTTTCGAAAAAGTTAGTTTTGGTAAAAGTTAGGTTTTTAAGAAAAAGTTAGTTTTGGTTTAAGTTAGGTTTTTTAGAAAAAGTTAGTTTTGGTATAAGTTAGGTTTTTTAGAAAAAGTTAGTTTTTGTATAAGTTAGGTTTTTTCGAAAAAGTTAGTTTTGGTATAAGTTAGGTTTTTTCGAAAAAGTTAGTTTTGGTATAAGTTACCTAACGTTTTTAAGAAAAAGTTAGTTTTGGTATAAGTTAGGTTTTTTCGAAAAAGTTAGTTTTTGTATAAGTTAGGTTTTTAAGAAAAAGTTAGTTTTGGTATAAGTTAGGTTTTTTAGAAAAAGTTAGTTTTGGTATAAGTTAGGTTTTTTAGAAAAAGTTAGTTTTGGTATAAGTTAGGTTTTTAAGAAAAAGTTAGTTTTGGTATAAGTTAGGTTTTTTCGAAAAAGTTAGTTTTGGTATAAGTTAGGTTTTTTCGAAAAAGTTAGTTTTGGTATAAGTTAGGTTTTTAAGAAAAAGTTAGTTTTGGTATAAGTTAGGTTTTTTAGAAAAAGTTAGTTTTGGTATAAGTTAGGTTTTTTAGAAAAAGTTAGTTTTGGTATAAGTTAGGTTTTTATGAAAAAGTTAGTTTTGGTATAAGTTAGGTTTTTAAGAAAAAGTTAGTTTTGGTATAAGTTAGGTTTTTTCGAAAAAGTTAGTTTTGGTATAAGTTAGGTTTTTGAGAAAAAGTTAGTTTTGGTATAAGTTAGGTTTTTAAGAAAAAGTTAGTTTTTGTATAAGTTAGGTTTTTTCGAAAAAGTTAGTTTTGGTATAAGTTAGGTTTTTTCGAAAAAGTTAGTTTTGGTATAAGTTAGGTTTTTTCGAAAAAGTTAGTTTTGGTATAAGTTAGGTTTTTAAGAAAAAGTTAGTTTTGGTATAAATTAGGTTTTTTCGAAAAAGTTAGTTTTGGTATAAGTTAGGTTTTTTAGAAAAAGTTAGTTTTGGTATAAGTTAGGTTTTTAAGAAAAAGTTAGTTTTGTTATAAGTTAGGTTTTTTCGAAAAAATGATAGTATTGGAATAAGTTAGGTTTTTATGATAAAGTTAGGTTTTTTCGAAAAAGTTAGTTTTGGTATAAGTTAGGTTTTTAAGAAAAAGTTAGTTTTGGTATAAGTTAGGTTTTTTAGAAAAAGTTAGTTTTGGTATAAGTTAGGTTTTTTAGAAAAAGTTAGTTTTGGTATAAGTTAGGTTTTTTCGAAAAAGTTAGTTTTGGTATAAGTTAGGTTTTTATGAGAAAGTTAGTTTTGGTATAAGTTAGGTTTTTATGATAAAGTTAGGTTTTTTCGAAAAAGTTAGTTTTGGTATAAATTAGGTTTTTTCGAAAAAGTTAGTTTTGGTATAAGTTAGGTTTTTTAGAAAAAGTTAGTTTTGGTATAAGTTAGGTTTTTTAGAAAAAGTTAGTTTTGGTATAAGTTAGGTTTTTTAGGAAAAGTTAGTTTTGGTATAAGTTAGGTTTTTATGAAAAAGTTAGGTTTTTTCGAAAAAGTTAGTTTTGGTATAAATTAGGTTTTTTCGAAAAAGTTAGTTTTGGTATAAGTTAGGTTTTTAAGAAAAAGTTAGTATTGGTATAAGTTAGGTTTTTATGAAAAAGTTAGGTTTTTAAGAAAAAGTTAGTTTTGGTATAAGTTAGGTTTTTAAGAAAAAGTTAGTTTTGGTATAAGTTAGGTTTTTTAGAAAAAGTTAGTTTTGGTATAAGTTAGGTTTTTTAGAAAAAGTTAGTTTTGGTATAAGTTAGGTTTTTATGAAAAAGTTAGGTTTTTTCGAAAAAGTTAGTTTTGGTAAAAGTTAGGTTTTTAAGAAAAAGTTAGTTTTGGTATAAGTTAGGTTTTTTCGAAAAAGTTAGGTTTTTGAGAAAAAGTTAGTTTTGGTATAAGTTAGGTTTTTTCGAAAAAGTTAGTTTTGGTATAAGTTAGGTTTTTAAGAAAAAGTTAGTTTTGGTATAAGTTAGGTTTTTAAGAAAAAGTTAGTTTTGGTAAAAGTTAGGTTTTTTCGAAAAAGTAAGGTTTTTTAGAAAAAGTTAGTTTTGGTATAAGTTAGGATTTTTCGAAAAAGTTAGGTTTTTTCGAAAAAGTTAGTTTTGGTTTAAGTTAGGTTTTTGAGAAAAAGTTAGTTTTGGTATAAGTTAGGTTTTTAAGAAAAAGTTAGTTTTGGTATAAGTTAGGTTTTTGAGAAAAAGTTAGTTTTTGTATAAGTTAGGTTTTTAAGAAAAAGTTAGTTTTGGTATAAGTTAGGTTTTTTCGAAAAAGTTAGTTTTGGTATAAGTTAGGTTTTTTCAAAAAAGTTAGTTTTGGTATAAGTTAGGTTTTTTAGAAAAAGTTAGTTTTGGTATAAGTTAGGTTTTTTATAATAAGTTAGTTTTGGTATAAGTTAGGTTTTTTCGAAAAAGTTAGGTTTTTTCGAAAAAGTTAGTTTTGGTATAAGTTAGGTTTTTAAGAAAAAGTTAGTTTTGGTATAAGTTAGGTTTTTTATAATAAGTTAGTTTTGGTATAAGTTAGGTTTTTTAGAAAAAGTTAGTTTTGGTATAAGTTAGGTTTTTTAGAAAAAGTTAGTTTTGGTATAAGTTAGGTTTTTTCAAAAAAGTTAGTTTTGGTATAAGTTAGGTTTTTTAGAAAAAGTTAGTTTTGGTATAAGTTAGGTTTTTTCGAAAAAGTTAGTTTTGGTATAAGTTAGATTTTTTCGAAAAAGTTAGGTTTTTTCGAAAAAGTTAGTTTTGGTATAAGTTAGGTTTTTTAGAAAAAGTTAGTTTTGGTATAAGTTAGGTTTTTAAGAAAAAGTTAGTTTTGGTATAAGTTAGGTTTTTTATAATAAGTTAGTTTTGGTATAAGTTAGGTTTTTTAGAAAAAGTTAGTTTTGGTATAAGTTAGGTTTTTTAGAAAAAGTTAGTTTTGGTATAAGTTAGGTTTTTTCGAAAAAGTTAGGTTTTTTCGAAAAAGTTAGTTTTGGTATAAGTTAGGTTTTTAAGAAAAAGTTAGTTTTGGTATAAGTTAGGTTTTTTAGAAAAAGTTAGTTTTGGTATAAGTTAGGTTTTTTCGAAAAAGTTAGGTTTTTTCGAAAAAGTTAGTTTTGGTATAAGTTAGGTTTTTAAGAAAAAGTTAGTTTTGGTATAAGTTAGGTTTTTAAGAAAAAGTTAGATTTTTAAGAAAAAGTTAGGTTTTTAAGAAAAAGTTAGTTTTGGTATAAGTTAGGTTTTTGAGAAAAAGTTAGGTTTTTTAGAAAAAGTTAGTTTTGGTATAAGTTAGGTTTTTAAGAAAAAGTTAGTTTTGGTATAAGTTAGGTTTTTTCGAAAAAGTTAGTTTTGGTATAAGTTAGGTTTTTCCGAAAAAGTTAGGTTTTTTAGAAAAAGTTAGTTTTGGTATAAGTTAGGTTTTTTCGAAAAAGTTAGTTTTGGTATAAGTTAGGTTTTTTCGAAAAAGTTAGTTTTGGTATAAGTTAGGTTTTTTCGAAAAAGTTAGTTTGGGTATAAGTTAGGATTTTAAGAAAAAGTTAGTTTTGGTATAAGTTAGGTTTTTTCGAAAAAGTTAGTTTTGGTATAAGTTAGGTTTTTAAGAAAAAGTTAATTTTGGTATAAGTTAGGTTTTTTAGAAAAAGTTAGTTTTGGTAAAAGTTAGGTTTTTTCGAAAAAGTAAGGTTTTTTAGAAAAAGTTAGTTTTGGTATAAGTTAGGTTTTTTCGAAAAAGTTAGTTTTTTTATAAGTTAGGTTTTTTAGAAAAAGTTAGTTTTGGTAGAAGTTAGGTTTTTTCGAAAAAGTAAGGTTTTTAAGAAAAAGTTAATTTTGGTATAAGTTAGGTTTTTAAGAAAAAGTTAGTTTTGGTATAAGTTAGGTTTCTAAGAAAAGGTTAGTTTTGGTATAAGTTAGGTTTTTTCGAAAAAGTTAGTTTTGGTATGAGTTAGGTTTTTTAGAAAAAGTTAGGTTTTTAAGAAAAAGTTAATTTTGGTATAAGTTAGGTTTTTGAGAAAAAGTTAGGTTTTTTATAATAAGTTAGTTTTGGTAAAAGTTAGGTTTTTTAGAAAAAGTTAGGTTTTTTCGAAAAAGTTAGTTTTGGTATAAGTTAGGTTTTTTCAAAAAAGTTAGTTTTGGTATAAGTTAGGTTTTTTCGAAAAAGTTAGTTTTGGTATAAGTTAGGTTTTTGAGAAAAAGTTAGGTTTTTTAGAATAAGTTAGTTTTGGTAAAAGTTAGGTTTTTTCGAAAAAGTTAGTTTTGGTATAAGTTAGGTTTTTTCGAAAAAGTTAGTTTTGGTATAAGTTAGGTTTTTTAGAAAAGTGAGTTTTGGTATAAGTTAGGTTTTTTCGAAAAAGTTAGTTTTTTTATAAGTTAGGTTTTTTCGAAAAAGTTAGTTTTGGTATAAGTTAGGTTTTTAAGAAAAAGTTAGTTTTGGTATAAGTTAGGTTTCTAAGAAAAGGTTAGTTTTGGTATAAGTTAGGTTTTTTCGAAAAAGTTAGTTTTGGTATAAGTTAGGTTTTTAAGAAAAAGTTAGATTTTTAAGAAAAAGTTAGGTTTTTAAGAAAAAGTTAATTTTGGTATAAGTTAGGTTTTTGAGAAAAAGTTAGGTTTTTTAGAATAAGTTAGTTTTGGTAAAAGTTAGGTTTTTTCGAAAAAGTTAGTTTTGGTATAAGCTAGGTTTTTTAGAAAAAGTTAGTTTTGGTATAAGTTAGGTTTTTTCGAAAAAGTTAGTTTTTTTATAAGTTAGGGTTTTTCGAAAAAGTTAGTTTTGGTATAAGTTAGGTTTTTAAGAAAAGGTTAGTTTTGGTATAAGTTAGGTTTCTAAGAAAAGGTTAGTTTTGGTATAAGTTAGGTTTTTTCGAAAAAGTTAGTTTTGGTATAAGTTAGGTTTTTAAGAAAAAGTTAGGTTTTTAAGAAAAAGTTAATTTTGGTATAAGTTAGGTTTTTGAGAAAAAGTTAGGTTTTTTTTAATAAGTTAGTTTTGGTAAAAGTTAGGTTTTTTAGAAAAAGTTAGGTTTTTTCGAAAAAGTTAGTTTTGGTATAAGTTAGGTTTTTTCAAAAAAGTTAGTTTTGGTATAAGTTAGGTTTTTTCGAAAAAGTTAGTTTTGGTATAAGTTAGGTTTTTGAGAAAAAGTTAGGTTTTTAAGAAAAAGTTAGTTTTGGTAAAAGTTAGGTTTTTTCGAAAAAGTAAGGTTTTTTCGAAAAAGTTAGGTTTTTTAGAAAAAGTTAGTTTTGGTAAAAGTTAGGTTTTTTCGAAAAAATTAGTTTTTTTAAAAGTTAGGTTTTGTCGAAAAAGTAAGGTTTTTTCGAAAAAGTTAGTTTTGGTATAAGTTAGGTTTTTTCGAAAAAGTTAGTTTTGGTATAAGTTAGGTTTTTTCGAAAAAGTTAGGTTTTTTAGAAAAAGTTAGTTTTGGTATAAGTTAGGTTTTTTCGAAAAAGTTAGTTTTGGTATAAGTTAGGTTTTTTCGAAAAAGTTAGTTTTGGTATAAGTTAGGTTTTTTCGAAAAAGTTAGTTCGGGTATAAGTTAGGATTTTAAGAAAAAGTTAGTTTTGGTATAAGTTAGGTTTTTTCGAAAAAGTTAGTTTTGGTATAAGTTAGGTTTTTAAGAAAAAGTTAATTTTGGTATAAGTTAGGTTTTTTAGAAAAAGTTAGTTTTGGTAAAAGTTAGGTTTTTTCGAAAAAGTAAGGTTTTTTAGAAAAAGTTAGTTTTGGTATAAGTTAGGTTTTTTCGAAAAAGTTAGTTTTTTTATAAGTTAGGTTTTTTAGAAAAAGTTAGTTTTGGTAGAAGTTAGGTTTTTTCGAGAAAGTAAGGTTTTTAAGAAAAAGTTAATTTTGGTATAAGTTAGGTTTTTTCGAAAAAGTTAGTTTTTTTATAAGTTAGGTTTTTTCGAAAAAGTTAGTTTTGGTAAAAGTTAGGTTTTTTCGAAAAAGTAAGGTTTTTTAGAAAAAGTTAGTTTTGGTATAAGTTAGGTTTTTTCGAAAAAGTTAGTTTGGGTATTAGTTAGGTTTTTAAGAAAAAGTTAGTTTTGGTATAAGTTAGGTTTTTGAGAAAAAGTTAGGTTTTTTATAATAAGTTAGTTTTGGTAAAAGTTAGGTTTTTTAGAAAAAGTTAGGTTTTTTCGAAAAAGTTAGTTTTGGTATAAGTTAGGTTTTTTCGAAAAAGTTAATTTGGGTATAAGTTAGGTTTTTAAGAAAAAGTTAGTTTTGGTATAAGTTAGGTTTTTTCGAAAAAGTTAGTTTTGGTATAAGTTAGGTTTTTAAGAAAAAGTTAATTTTGGTATAAGTTAGGTTTTTTAGAAAAAGTTAGTTTTGGTAAAAGTTAGGTTTTTAAGAAAAAGTAAGGTTTTTTAGAAAAAGTTAGTTTTGGTATAAGTTAGGTTTTTTCGA
The DNA here is from genome assembly GCF_943734845.2 of Anopheles funestus. Lineage (NCBI taxonomy): Eukaryota > Metazoa > Arthropoda > Insecta > Diptera > Culicidae > Anopheles > Anopheles funestus. The sequence continues at coordinate 6,855 of NW_026045310.1, read as the reverse complement.
AAAAGTTAGTTTTTTTATAAGTTAGGTTTTTTAGAAAAAGTTAGTTTTGGTAAAAGTTAGGTTTTTTCGAAAAAGTAAGGTTTTTCAGAAAAAGTTAGTTTTGGTATAAGTTAGGTTTTTTCGAAAAAGTTAGTTTGGGTATAAGTTAGGTTTTTAAGAAAAAGTTAGTTTTGGTATAAGTTGGGTTTTTGCTTAAAAGTTAGTTTTGGTATAAGTTAGGTTTTTTAGAAAAAGTTAGTTTTGGTATAAGTTAGGTTTTTTCGAAAAAGTTAGTTTTGGTATAAGTTGGGTTTTTTGTTAAAAGTTAGTTTTGGTATAAGTTAGGTTTTTTCGAAAAAGTTAGTTTTGGTATAAGTTAGGTTTTTTCGAAAAAGTTAGTTTTGGTATAAATTAGGTTTTTTCGAAAAAGTTAGTTTTGGTATAAATTAGGTTTTTTCGAAAAAGTTAGTTTTGGTATAAGTTAGGTTTTTTCGAAAAAGTTAGTTTTGGTATAAGTTAGGTTTTTTAGAAAAAGTGAGTTTTGGTATAAGTTAGGTTTTTTCGAAAAAGTTAGTTTTTTTATAAGTTAGGTTTTTTCGAAAAAGTTAGTTTTGGTATGAGTTAGGTTTTTTCGAAAAAGTTAGTTTTGGTATAAGTTAGGTTTTTTCGAAAAAGTTAGTATTGGTATAAGTTAGGTTTTTTAGAAAAAGTTAGTTTTGGTATAAGTTAGGTTTTTTAGAAAAAGTTAGTTTTGGTAAAAGTTAGGTTTTTTAGAAAAAGTTAGTTTTGGTATAAGTTAGGTTTTTATGAAAAAGTTAGGTTTTTTCGAAAAAGTTAGTATTGGTAAAAGTTAGGTTTTTTCGAAAAAGTTAGTTTTGGTATAAGTTAGGTTTTTTCGAAAAAGTAAGTTTTGGTATAAGTTAGGTTTTTTCGAAAAAGTTAGGTTTTTTCGAAAAAGTTAGTTTTGGTATAAGTTAGGTTTTTTAGAAAAAGTTAGTTTTGGTATAAGTTAGGTTTTTTAGAAAAAGTTAGGTTTTTTGGTAAAAGTTAGGTTTTTTCGAAAAAGTTAGTTTTGGTATAAGTTAGGTTTTTTCGAAAAAGTTAGTTTTGGTATAAGTTAGGTTTTTTAGAAAAAGTTAGTTTTGGTATAAGTTAGGTTTTTAAGAAAAAGTTAGTTTTGGTATAAGTTAGGTTTTTTCGAAAAAGTTAGTTTTGGTATAAGTTAGGTTTTTAAGAAAAAGTTAGTTTTGGTATAAGTTAGGTTTTTTAGAAAAAGTAAGTTTTGGTATAAGTTAGGTTTTTTAGAAAAAGTTAGGTTTTTTTTTAAAAGTTAGGTTTTTTCGAAAAAGTTAGTTTTGGTATAAGTTAGGTTTTTTAGAAAAAGTTAGGTTTTTTCGAAAAAGTTAGTTTTGGTATAAGTTAGGTTTTTAAGAAAAAGTTAGTTTTGGTATAAGTTAGGTTTTTTCGAAAAAGTTAGTTTTGGTATAAGTTAGGTTTTTTTCGAAAAAGTTAGGTTTTTTAGAAAAAGTTAGTTTTGGTATAAGTTAGGTTTTTTCGAAAAAGTTAGTTTTGGTATAAGTTAGGTTTTTAAGAAAAAGTTAGTTTTGGTATAAGTTAGGTTTTTTCGAAAAAGTTAGTTTTGGTATAAGTTAGGTTTTTTCGAAAAAGTTAGGTTTTTTCGAAAAAGTTAGTTTTGGTATAAGTTAGGTTTTTTCGAAAAATTTAGTTTTGGTATAAGTTAGGTTTTTAAGAAAAAGTTAGTTTTGGTATAAGTTAGGTTTTTTAGAAAAAGTTAGTTTTGGTATAAGTTAGGTTTTTTCGAAAAAGTTAGGTTTTTTCGAAAAAGTTAGTTTTGGTATAAGTTAGGTTTTTAAGAAAAAGTTAGTTTTGGTATAAGTTAGGTTTTTTCGAAAAAGTTAGTTTTGGTATAAGTTAGGTTTTTAAGAAAAAGTTAGATTTTTAAGAAAAAGTTAGGTTTTTAAGAAAAAGTTAGTTTTGGTATAAGTTAGGTTTTTGAGAAAAAGTTAGGTTTTTTATAATAAGTTAGTTTTGGTAAAAGTTAGGTTTTTTAGAAAAAGTTAGGTTTTTTCGAAAAAGTTAGTTTTGGTATAAGTTAGGTTTTTTCAAAAAAGTTAGTTTTGGTACAAGTTAGGTTTTTGAGAAAAAGTTAGTTTTGGTATAAGTTAGGTTTTTAAGAAAAAGTTAGGTTTTTTCGAAAAAGTTAGTTTTGGTATAAGTTAGGTTTTTAAGAAAAAGTTAGTTTTGGTATAAGTTAGGTTTTTTCGAAAAAGTTAGTTTTGGTAAAAGTAAGGTTTTTTAGAAAAAGTTAGTTTTGGTAAAAGTAAGGTTTTTTAGAAAAAGTTAGTTTTGGTATAAGTTAGGTTTTTTCGAAAAAGTTAGTTTTGGTATAAATCAGGTTTTTAAGAAAAAGTTAGTTTTGGTATAAGTTTGGTTTTTTCGAAAAAGTTAGTTTTGGTATAAGTTAGGTTTTTATGAAAAAGTTAGGTTTTTTCGAAAAAGTTAGTTTTGGTAAAAGTTAGGTTTTTTCGAAAAAGTAAGGTTTTTTTGAAAAAGTTAGTTTTGGTATAAGTTAGGTTTTTTCGAAAAAGTTAGTTTTGGTATAAGTTAGGTTTTTTCGAAAAAGTTAGTTTTGGTATAAGTTAGGTTTTTGAGAAAAAGTTAGTTTTGGTATAAGTTAGGTTTTTTCGAAAAAGTTAGTTTTGGTATAAGTTAGGTTTTTAAGAAAAAGTTAGTTTTGGTATAAGTTAGGTTTTTTCGAAAAAGTTAGTTTTGGTATAAGTTAGGTTGTTATGAGAAAGTTAGGTTTTTGAGAAAAAGTTAGTTTTGGTATAAGTTAGGTTTTTTCGAAAAAATTAGTTTTGGTATAAGTTAGGTTTTTTCGAAAAAGTTAGTTTTGGTATAAGTTAGGTTTTTTCGAAAAAGTTAGTTTTGGTATAAATTAGGTTTTTTCGAAAAAGTTAGTTTTGGTATAAGTTAGGTTTTTTTAGAAAAAGTTAGTTTTGGTATAAGTTAGGTTTTTAAGAAAAAGTTAGTTTTGGTATAAGTTAGGTTTTTTCGAAAAAGTTAGTTTTGGTATAAGTTAGGTTTTTATGAAAAAGTTAGGTTTTTTCGAAAAAGTTAGTTTTGGTATAAGTTAGGTTTTTATGAAAAAGTTAGTTTTGGTATAAGTTAGGTTTTTTCGAAAAAGTTAGTTTTGGTATAAGTTAGGTTTTTTAGAAAAAGTTAGTTTTGGTATAAGTTAGGTTTTTATGAAAAAGTTAGGTTTTTTCGAAAAAGTTAGTTTTGGTAAAAGTTAGGTTTTTAAGAAAAAGTTAGTTTTGGTATAAGTTAGGTTTTTTCGAAAAAGTTAGTTTTGGTATAAGTTAGGTTTTTATGAAAAAGTTAGGTTTTTTCGAAAAAGTTAGTTTTGGTAAAAGTTAGGTTTTTTCGAAAAAGTAAGGTTTTTTAGAAAAAGTTAGTTTTGGTATAAGTTAGGTTTTTTCGAAAAAGTTAGTTTTGGTATAAGTTAGGTTTTTTCGAAAAAGTTAATTTTGGTATAAGTTAGGTTTTTGAGAAAAAGTTAGGTTTTTTCGAAAAAGTTAGTTTAGGTATAAGTTAGGTTTTTAAGAAAAAGTTAGTTTTGGTATAAGTTAGGTTTTTTCGAAAAAGTTAGTTTTGGTATAAGTTAGGTTTTTATGAAAAAGTTAGGTTTTTTCGAAAAAGTTAGTTTTGGTATAAGTTAGGTTTTTATGAAAAAGTTAGTTTTGGTATAAGTTAGGTTTTTTCGAAAAAGTTAGTTTTGGTATAAGTTAGGTTTTTTAGAAAAAGTTAGTTTTGGTATAAGTTAGGTTTTTATGAAAAAGTTAGGTTTTTTCGAAAAAGTTAGTTTTGGTAAAAGTTAGGTTTTTAAGAAAAAGTTAGTTTTGTTATAAGTTAGGTTTTTTCGAAAAAGTTAGTTTTGGTATAAGTTAGGTTTTTATGAAAAAGTTAGGTTTTTTCGAAAAAGTTAGTTTTGGTATAAGTTAGGTTTTTTCGAAAAAGTTAGTTTTGGTATAAGTTAGGTTTTTAAGAAAAAGTTAGTTTTGGTATAAGTTAGGTTTTTTCGAAAAAGTGAGTTTTGGTATAAGTTAGGTTTTTTAGAAAAAGTGAGTTTTGGTATAAGTTAGGTTTTTTCTAAAAAGTTAGTTTTTTTATAAGTTAGGTTTTTTCGAAAAAGTTAGTTTTGGTATAAGTTAGGTTTTTAAGAAAAAGTTAGTTTTGGTATAAGTAAGGTTTCTAAGAAAAGGTTAGTTTTGGTATAAGTTAGGTTTTTTCGAAAAAGTTAGTTTTGGTATAAGTTAGGTTTTTAAGAAAAAGTTAGATTTTTAAGAAAAAGTTAGGTTTTTAAGAAAAAGTTAATTTTGGTATAAGTTAGGTTTTTGAGAAAAAGTTAGGTTTTTTAGAATAAGTTAGTTTTGGTAAAAGTTGAGTTTTTTCGAAAAAGTTAGTTTTGGTATAAGTTAGGTTTTTTCGAAAAAGTTAGTTTTGGTATAAGTTAGGTTTTTTAGAAAAAGTGAGTTTTGGTATAAGTTAGGTTTTTTCGAAAAAGTTAGTTTTTTTATAAGTTAGGTTTTTTCGAAAAAGTTAGTTTTGGTATAAGTTAGGTTTTTAAGAAAAAGTTAGTTTTGGTATAAGTTAGGTTTCTAAGAAAAGGTTAGTTTTGGTATAAGTTAGGTTTTTTCGAAAAAGTTAGTTTTGGTATAAGTTAGGTTTTTTAGAAAAAGTTAGGTTTTTAAGAAAAAGTTAATTTTGGTATAAGTTAGGTTTTTGAGAAAAAGTTAGGTTTTTTATAATAAGTTAGTTTTGGTAAAAGTTAGGTTTTTTAGAAAAAGTTAGGTTTTCTCGAAAAAGTTAGTTTTGGTATAAGTTAGGTTTTTTCAAAAAAGTTAGTTTTGGTATAAGTTAGGTTTTTTCGAAAAAGTTAGTTTTGGTATAAGTTAGGTTTTTGAGAAAAAGTTAGGTTTTTAAGAAAAAGTTAGTTTTGGTAAAAGTTAGGTTTTTTCGAAAAAGTAAGGTTTTTTCGAAAAAGTTAGGTTTTTTAGAAAAAGTTAGTTTTGGTAAAAGTTAGGTTTTTTCGAAAAAATTAGTTTTTTTAAAAGTTAGGTTTTGTCGAAAAAGTAAGGTTTTTTCGAAAAAGTTAGTTTTGGTATAAGTTAGGTTTTTTCGAAAAAGTTAGTTTTGGTATAAGTTAGGTTTTTAAGAAAAAGTTAGTTTTGGTATAAGTTAGGTTTTTTCGAAAAAGTTAGTTTTGGTATAAGTTAGGTTTTTTCGAAAAAGTTAGGTTTTTTCGAAAAAGTAAGTTTTGGTAAAAGTTAGGTTTTTTCGAAAAAGTAAGGTTTTTTAGAAAAAGTTAGTTTTGGTATAAGTTAGGTTTTTTCGAAAAAGTTAGTTTTGGTATAAGTTAGGTTTTTAAGAAAAAGTTAGTTTTGGTATAAGTTAGGTTTTTGAAAAAAAGTTAGTTTTGGTATAAGTTAGGTTTTTTCGAAAAAGTTAGTTTTGGTATAAGTTAGGTTTTTTCGAAAAAGTAAGGTTTTTTAGAAAAAGTTAGTTTTGGTATAAGTTAGGTTTTTTCGAAAAAGTTAGTTTTGGTATAAGTTAGGTTTTTAAGAAAAAGTTAGATTTTTAAGAAAAAGTTAGGTTTTTAAGAAAAAGTTAGTTTTGGTATAAGTTAGGTTTTTGAGAAAAGTTAGGTTTTTTATAATAAGTTAGTTTTGGTAAAAGTTAGGTTTTTTAGAAAAAGTTAGGTTTTTTCGAAAAAGTTAGTTTTGGTATAAGTTAGGTTTTTTCAAAAAAGTTAGTTTTGGTATAAGTTAGGTTTTTTCGAAAAAGTTAGTTTTGGTATAAGTTAGGTTAGGAAAAAGTTAGTTTTGGTAAAAGTTAGGTTTTTTCGAAAAAGTAAGGTTTTTTCGAAAAAGTTAGGTTTTTTAGAAAAAGTTAGTTTTGGTAAAAGTTAGGTTTTTTCGAAAAAATTAGTTTTTTTAAAAGTTAGGTTTTGTCGAAAAAGTAAGGTTTTTTTGAAAAAGTTAGTTTTGGTATAAGTTAGGTTTTTTCGAAAAATTTAGTTTTGGTATAAGTTAGGTTTTTAAGAAAAAGTTAGTTTTGGTATAAGTTAGGTTTTTTCGAAAAAGTTAGTTTTGGTATAAGTTAGGTTTTTATGAAAAAGTTAGGTTTTTTCGAAAAAGTTAGTTTTGGTAAAAGTTAGGTTTTTTCGAAAAAGTAAGGTTTTTTAGAAAAAGTTAGTTTTGGTATAAGTTAGGTTTTTTAGAAAAAGTTAGTTTTGGTATAAGTTAGGTTTTTAAGAAAAAGTTAGATTTTTAAGAAAAAGTTAGGTTTTTAAGAAAAAGTTAGTTTTGGTATAAGTTAGGTTTTTGAGAAAAAGTTAGGTTTTTTAGAATAAGTTAGTTTTGGTGTAAGTTAGGTTTTTAAGAAAAAGTTAGTTTTGGTATAAGTTAGGTTTTTGAGAAAAAGTTAGTTTTGGTATAAGTTAGGTTTTTTCGAAAAAGTTAGTTTTGGTATAAGTTAGGTTTTTTCGAAAAAGTAAGGTTTTTTAGAAAAAGTTAGTTTTGGTATAAGTTAGGTTTTTAAGAAAAAGTTAGTTTTGGTATAAGTTAGGTTTTTATGAAAAAGTTAGTTTTGGTATAAGTTAGGTTTTTTCGAAAAAGTTAGTTTTGGTATAAGTTAGGTTTTTTCGAAAAAGTTAGTTTTGGTATAAGTTAGGTTTTTTCGAAAAAGTTAGTTTTGGTATAAGTTAGGTTTTTTAGAAAAAGTTAGTTTTGGTATAAGTTAGGTTTTTATGAAAAAGTTAGGTTTTTTCGAAAAAGTTAGTTTTGGTAAAAA
>NW_026045309.1:0-41144 GCF_943734845.2 Anopheles funestus | reverse complement strand
AAAAAACCTAACTTTTTTCATAAAAACCTAACTTATACCAAAACTAACTTTTTCGAAAAAACCTAACTTATACCAAAACTAACTTTTTCTTAAAAACCTGACTTATACCAAAACTAACTTTTTCGAAAAAACCTTACTTATACCAATACTGACTTTTTCGAAAAAACCTAACTCATACCAAAACTAACTTTTTCGAAAAAACCTAACTCATACCAAAACTAACTTTTTCGAAAAAACCTAACTTATACCAAAACTAACTTTTTCTAAAAAACCTAACTTATACCAAAACTAACTTTTTCTAAAAAACCTAACTTATACCAAAACTAACTTTTTCGAAAAAACCTAACTTATACCAAAACTAACTTTTTCGAAAAAACCTAATTTATACCAAAACTAACTTTTTCTAAAAAACCTAACTTATACCAAAACTAACTTTTTCTAAAAAACCTAACTTATACCAAAACTAACTTTTTCGAAAAAACCTAATTTATACCAAAACTAACTTTTTCGAAAAAACCTAACTTATACCAAAACTAACTTTTTCTCAAAAACCTAACTTATACCAAAACTAACTTTTTCTAAAAAACATAACTTATACCAAAACTAACTTTTTCTTAAAATCCTAACTTATACCAAAACTAACTTTTTCGAAAAAACCTAACTTATACCAAAACTAACTTTTTCTAAAAAACCTTACTTTTTCGAAAAAACCTAACTTTTACCAAAACTAACTTTTTCGAAAAAACCTAACTTTTTCATAAAAACCTAACTTATACCAAAACTAACTTTTTCGAAAAAACCTAACTTATACCAAAACTAACTTTTTCGAAAAAACCTAACTTATACCAAAACTAACTTTTTCTTAAAAACCTAACTTATACCAAAACTAACTTTTTCGAAAAAACCTAACTTTTTCATAAAAACCTAACTTATACCAAAATTAACTTTTTCTTAAAAACCTAACTTTTTCTCAAAAACCTAACTTATACCAAAACTAACTTTTTCTTAAAAACCTAACTTTTTCTAAAAAACCTAACTTATACCAAAACTAACTTTTTCTTAAAAACCTAACTTATACCAAAACTAACTTTTTCGAAAAAACCTAACTTATACCAAAACTAACTTTTTCTTAAAAACCTAACTTATACCAAAACTAACTTTTTCTCAAAAACCTAACTTATACCAAAACTAACTTTTAAGAAAAAACCCAACTTATACCAAAACTAACTTTTTCGAAAAAACCTAACTTATACCAAAACTAACTTTTTCTAAAAAACCTAACTTATACCAAAACTAACTTTTTCGAAAAAACCTAACTTATACCAAAACTAACTTTTTCTTAAAAACCTAACTTGTACCAAAACTAACTTTTTCGAAAAAACCTAACTTATACCAAAACTAACTTTTTCGAAAAAACCTAACTTATACCAAAACTAACTTTTTCTTAAAAACCTAACTTATACCAAAACTAACTTTTTCGAAAAAACCTAACTTATACCAAAACTAACTTTTTCGAAAAAACCTAACTTATACCAAAACTAACTTTTTCATAAAAACCTAACTTATACCAAAACTAACTTTTTCGAAAAAACCTAACTTATACCAAAACTAACTTTTTCGAAAAAACCTAACTTATACCAAAACTAACTTTTTCATAAAAACCTAACTTATACCAAAACTAACTTTTTCGAAAAAACCTAACTTATACCAAAACTAACTTTTTCGAAAAAACCTAACTTATACCAAAACTAACTTTTTCTTAAAAACCTAACTTTTTCTTAAAAACCTAACTTATACCAAAACTAACTTTTTCTTAAAAACCTAACTTATACCAAAACTAACTTTTAAGAAAAAACCCAACTTATACCAAAACTAACTTTTTCGAAAAAACCTAACTTATACCAAAACTAACTTTTTCTAAAAAACCTAACTTATACCAAAACTAACTTTTTCGAAAAAACCTAACTTATACCAAAACTAACTTTTTCTTAAAAACCTAACTTGTACCAAAACTAACTTTTTCGAAAAAACCTAACTTATACCAAAACTAACTTTTTCGAAAAAACCTAACTTATACCAAAACTAACTTTTTCTTAAAAACCTAACTTATACCAAAACTAACTTTTTCGAAAAAACCTAACTTATACCAAAACTAACTTTTTCGAAAAAACCTAACTTATACCAAAACTAACTTTTTCATAAAAACCTAACTTATACCAAAACTAACTTTTTCGAAAAAACCTAACTTATACCAAAACTAACTTTTTCGAAAAAACCTAACTTATACCAAAACTAACTTTTTCTTAAAAACCTAACTTATACCAAAACTAACTTTTTCGAAAAAACCTAACTTATACCAAAACTAACTTTTTCTTAAAAACCTAACTTATACCAAAACTAACTTTTTCTAAAAAAACCTAACTTATACCAAAACTAACTTTTTCTAAAAAACCTAACTTATACTAAAACTAACTTTTTCTCAAAAACCTAACTTATACCAAAACTAACTTTTTCGAAAAAAAATAACTTATACCAAAACTAACTTTTTCTTAAAAACCTAACTTATACCAAAACTAACTTTTTCGAAAAAACCTAACTTTTTCATAAAAACCTAACTTATACCAAAACTAACTTTTTCGAAAAAACCTAACTTATACCAAAACTAACTTTTTCGAAAAAACCTAACTTATACCAAAACTAACTTTTTCTAAAAAACCTTACTTTTTCGAAAAAACCTAACTTATACCAAAACTAACTTTTTCGAAAAAACCTAACTTTTTCATAAAAACCTAACTTATACCAAAACTAACTTTTTCGAAAAAACCTTACTTATACCAATACTGACTTTTTCGAAAAAACCTAACTCATACCAAAACTAACTTTTTCGAAAAAACCTAACTCATACCAAAACTAACTTTTTCTTAAAAACCTAACTTATACCAAAACTAACTTTTTCTTAAAAACCTAACTTATACCAAAACTAACTTTTAAGAAAAAACCCAACTTATACCAAAACTAACTTTTTCGAAAAAACCTTACTTATACCAATACTGACTTTTTCGAAAAAACCTAACTCATACCAAAACTAACTTTTTCGAAAAAACCTAACTCATACCAAAACTAACTTTTTCGAAAAAACCTAACTTATACCAAAACTAACTTTTTCTAAAAAACCTAACTTATACCAAAACTAACTTTTTCTAAAAAACCTAACTTATACCAAAACTAACTTTTTCGAAAAAACCTAACTTATACCAAAACTAACTTTTTCGAAAAAACCTAATTTATACCAAAACTAACTTTTTCTAAAAAACCTAACTTATACCAAAACTAACTTTTTCTAAAAAACCTAACTTATACCAAAACTAACTTTTTCGAAAAAACCTAATTTATACCAAAACTAACTTTTTCGAAAAAACCTAACTTATACCAAAACTAACTTTTTCTCAAAAACCTAACTTATACCAAAACTAACTTTTTCTAAAAAACCTAACTTATACCAAAACTAACTTTTTCTTAAAAACCTAACTTATACCAAAACTAACTTTTTCGAAAAAACCTAACTTATACCAAAACTAACTTTTTCTAAAAAACCTTACTTTTTCGAAAAAACCTAACTTTTACCAAAACTAACTTTTTCGAAAAAACCTAACTTTTTCATAAAAACCTAACTTATACCAAAACTAACTTTTTCGAAAAAACCTAACTTATACCAAAACTAACTTTTTCGAAAAAACCTAACTTATACCAAAACTAACTTTTTCTTAAAAACCTAACTTATACCAAAACTAACTTTTTCGAAAAAACCTAACTTTTTCATAAAAACCTAACTTATACCAAAATTAACTTTTTCTTAAAAACCTAACTTTTTCTCAAAAACCTAACTTATACCAAAACTAACTTTTTCTTAAAAACCTAACTTTTTCTAAAAAACGTAACTTATACCAAAACTAACTTTTTCGAAAAAACCTAACTTATACCAAAACTAACTTTTTCGAAAAAACCTAACTTATACCAAAACTAACTTTTTCTTAAAAACCTAACTTATACCAAAACTAACTTTTTCGAAAAAACCTAACTTATACCAAAACTAACTTTTTCTTAAAAACCTAACTTATACCAAAACTAACTTTTTCTTAAAAACCTAACTTATACCAAAACTAACTTTTAAGAAAAAACCCAACTTATACCAAAACTAACTTTTTCGAAAAAACCTAACTTATACCAAAACTAACTTTTTCTTAAAAACCTAACTTATACCAAAACTAACTTTTTCGAAAAAACCTAACTTATACCAAAACTAACTTTTTCTTAAAAACCTAACTTTTACCAAAACTAACTTTTTCGAAAAAACCTAACTTATACCAAAACTAACTTTTTCGAAAAAACCTAACTTATACCAAAACTAACTTTTTCTTAAAAACCTAACTTATACCAAAACTAACTTTTTCGAAAAAACCTAACTTATACCAAAACTAACTTTTTCGAAAAAACCTAACTTATACCAAAACTAACTTTTTCATAAAAACCTAACTTATACCAAAACTAACTTTTTCGAAAAAACCTAACTTATACCAAAACTAACTTTTTCGAAAAAACCTAACTTATACCAAAACTAACTTTTTCTTAAAAACCTAACTTTTTCGAAAAAACCTAACTTTTACCAAAACTAACTTTTTCTAAAAAACCTAACTTATACCAAAACTAACTTTTCTAAAAAACCTAACTTATACCAAAACTAACTTTTTCTAAAAAACCTAACTTATACCAAAACTAACTTTTTCGAAAAAACCTAACTTATACCAAAACTAACTTTTTCTTAAAAACCTAACTTATACCAAAACTAACTTTTTCGAAAAAACCTAACTTATACCAAAACTAACTTTTTCGAAAAAACCTAACTTATACCAAAACTAACTTTTTCTTAAAAACCTAACTTATACCAAAACTAACTTTTTCGAAAAAACCTAACTTATACCAAAACTAACTTTTTCTTAAAAACCTAACTTATACCAAAACTAACTTTTTCTAAAAAAACCTAACTTATACCAAAACTAACTTTTTCTAAAAAACCTAACTTATACCAAAACTAACTTTTTCTCAAAAACCTAACTTATACCAAAACTAAGTTTTTCGAAAAAAAATAACTTATACCAAAACTAACTTTTTCTTAAAAACCTAACTTATACCAAAACTAACTTTTTCGAAAAAACCTAACTTTTTCATAAAAACCTAACTTATACCAAAACTAACTTTTTCGAAAAAACCTAACTTATACCAAAACTAACTTTTTCGAAAAAACCTAACTTATACCAAAACTAACTTTTTCTAAAAAACCTTACTTTTTCGAAAAAACCTAACTTATACCAAAACTAACTTTTTCGAAAAAAACCTAACTTTTTCATAAAAACCTAACTTATACCAAAACTAACTTTTTCGAAAAAACCTAACTTATACCAAAACTAACTTTTTCTTAAAAACCTAACTTTTACCAAAACTAAATTTTTCGAAAAAACCTAACTTTTTCATAAAAACCTAACTTATACCAAAACTAACTTTTTCTTAAAAACCTAACTTATACCAAAACTAACTTTTTCTTAAAAACCTAACTTATACCAAAACTAACTTTTAAGAAAAAACCCAACTTATACCAAAACTAACTTTTTCGAAAAAACCTAACTTATACCAAAACTAACTTTTTCTTAAAAACCTAACTTTTACCAAAACTAACTTTTTCGAAAAAACCTAACTTTTTCTTAAAAACCTAACTTATACCAAAACTAACTTTTTCTTAAAAACCTAACTTATACCAAAACTAACTTTTTCGAAAAAACCTAACTTATACCAAAACTAACTTTTTCTAAAAAACCTTACTTTTACCAAAACTAACTTTTTCGAAAAAACCTAACTTATACCAAAACTAACTTTTTCGAAAAAACCTAACTTATACCAAAACTAACTTTTTCTTAAAAACCTAACTTATACCAAACTAACTTTTTCTTAAAAACCTAACTTATACCAAAACTAACTTTTTAGAAAAAACCTAACTTATACCAATACTAACTTTTTCGAAAAAACCTAACTTATACCAAAACTAACTTTTTGAAAAAACCTAACCCATACCAAAACTAACTTTTTCGAAAAAACCTAACTTATACCAAAACTAACTTTTTCTCAAAAACCTAACTTTTTCTAAAAAACCTAACTTTTACCAAAACTAACTTTTTCGAAAAAACCTAACTTATACCAAAACTCCCTTTATCTAAAAAACCTAACTTTTTCTAAAAAACCTAACTTTTACCAAAACTAACTTTTTCTAAAAAACCTAACTTATACCAAAACTAACTTTTTCGAAAAAACCTAACTTTTACCAAAACTAACTTTTTCGAAAAAACCTAACTTATACCAAAACTAACTATTTCTAAAAAACCTAACTTATACCAAAACTAACTTTTTCTCAAAAACCTAACTTTTTCTAAAAAACCTAACTTTTACCAAAACTAACTTTTTCGAAAAAACCTAACTTTTTCTCAAAAAATTAACTTATACCAAAACTAACTTTTTCTTAAAAACCTAACTTTTTCTTAAAAATCTAACTTTTTCTTAAAAACCTAACTTATACCAAAACTAACTTTTTCAAAAAAACCTAACTTATACCAAAACTAACTTTTTCTTAAAAACCTAACTTATACCAAAACTAACTTTTTCTTAAAAACCTAACTTATACCAAAACTAACTTTTTCGAAAAAACCTAACTTATACCAATGCTAACTTTTTCGAAAAAACCTAACTTATACCAAAACTAACTTTTTCGAAAAAACCTAACTCATACCAAAACTAACTTTTTCGAAAAAACCTAACTTATAAAAAAACTAACTTTTTCGAAAAAACCTAACTTATACCAAAACTCACTTTTTCTAAAAAACCTAACTTATACCAAAACTAACTTTTTCGAAAAAACCTAACTTATACCAAAACTAACTTTTTCGAAAAAACCTAACTTATACCAAAACTAACTTTTTCGAAAAAACCTAACTTATACCAAAACTAACTTTTTCTAAAAAACCTAACTTATACCAAAACTAACTTTTTCTAAAAAACCTTACTTTTTCGAAAAAACCTAACTTTTACCAAAACTAACTTTTTCGAAAAAACCTAACTTTTTCATAAAAACCTAACTTATACCAAAACTAACTTTTTCGAAAAAACCTAACTTATACCAAAACTAACTTTTTCTTAAAAACCTAACTTTTACCAAAACTAACTTTTTCGAAAAAACCTAACTTATACCAAAACTAACTTTTTCTTAAAAACCTAACTTTTACCAAAACTAACTTTTTCGAAAAAACCTAACTTTTTCATAAAAACCTAACTTATACCAAAACTAACTTTTTCATAAAAACCTAACTTATACCAAAACTAACTTTTTATAAAAAACCTAACTTATACCAAAACTAACTTTTTCGAAAAAACCTAACTTATACCAAAACTAACTTTTTCTTAAAAACCTAACTTATATCAAAACTAACTTTTCTAAAAAACCTAACTTATACCAAAACTAACTTTTTCGAAAAAACCTAATTTATACCAAAACTAACTTTTTCGAAAAAACCTAACTTATACCAAAACTAACTTTTTCGAAAAAACCTAACTTATACCAAAACTAACTTTTTCTAAAAAACCTAACTTATACCAAAACTAACTTTTTCTTAAAAACCTAACTTTTACCAAAACTAACTTTTCTAAAAAACCTAACTTATACCAAAACTAACTTTTTCGAAAAAACCTAATTTATACCAAAACTAACTTTTTCGAAAAAACCTAACTTATACCAAAACTAACTTTTTCGAAAAAACCTAACTTATACCAAAACTAACTTTTTCTAAAAAACCTAACTTATACCAAAACTAACTTTTTCTCAAAAACCTAACTTATACCAAAACTAACTTTTTCTCAAAAACCTAACTTATACCAAAACTAACTTTTTCGAAAAAACCTAACTTATACCAAAACTAACTTTTTCGAAAAAACCTAACTTATACCAAAACTAACTTTTTCTAAAAAACCTAACTTATACCAAAACTAACTTTTTCGAAAAAACCTAACTTATACCAAAACTAACTTTTTCTAAAAAACCTTACTTTTTCGAAAAAACCTAACTTTTACCAAAACTAACTTTTTCGAAAAAACCTAACTTTTTCATAAAAACCTAACTTATACCAAAACTAACTTTTTCGAAAAAACCTAACTTATACCAAAACTAACTTTTTCTTAAAAACCTAACTTTTACCAAAACTAACTTTTTCGAAAAAACCTAACTTATACCAAAACTAACTTTTTCTTAAAAACCTAACTTTTACCAAAACTAACTTTTTCGAAAAAACCTAACTTTTTCATAAAAACCTAACTTATACCAAAACTAACTTTTTCATAAAAACCTAACTTATACCAAAACTAACTTTTTCTAAAAAACCTAACTTATACCAAAACTAACTTTTTCGAAAAAACCTAACTTATACCAAAACTAACTTTTTCTTAAAAACCTAACTTATATCAAAACTAACTTTTCTAAAAAACCTAACTTATACCAAAACTAACTTTTTCGAAAAAACCTAACTTATACCAAAACTAACTTTTTCGAAAAAACCTAATTTATACCAAAACTAACTTTTTCGAAAAAACCTAACTTATACCAAAACTAACTTTTTCTAAAAAAACCTAACTTATACCAAAACTAACTTTTTCGAAAAAACCTAACTTATACCAAAACTAACTTTTTCGAAAAAACCTAACTTATACCAAAACTAACTTTTTCTAAAAAACCTAACTTATACC
Source organism: Anopheles funestus (assembly GCF_943734845.2). NCBI lineage: Eukaryota > Metazoa > Arthropoda > Insecta > Diptera > Culicidae > Anopheles > Anopheles funestus. Next base: position 32,309 of record NW_026045309.1, on the reverse strand, counting down.
AAAACTAACTTTTTCTCAAAAACCTAACTTATACCAAAACTAACTTTTTCGAAAAAACCTAACTTATACCAAAACTAACTTTTTCTTAAAAACCTAACTTATACCAAAACTAACTTTTTCGAAAAAACCTAACTTATACCAAAACTAACTTTTTCGAAAAAACCTAACTTTTTCATAAAAACCTAACTTATACCAAAACTAACTTTTTCGAAAAAACCTAACTTATACCAAAACTAACTTTTTCGAAAAAACCTAACTTATACCAAAACTAACTTTTTCGAAAAAACCTAACTTATACCAAAACTAACTTTTTCTTAAAAACCTAACTTATACCAAAACTAACTTTTTCTAAAAAACCTTACTTTTTCGAAAAAACCTAACTTTTACCAAAACTAACTTTTTCGAAAAAACCTAACTTTTTCATAAAAACCTAACTTATACCAAAACTAACTTTTTCGAAAAAACCTAACTTATACCAAAACTAACTTTTTCTTAAAAACCTAACTTTTACCAAAACTAACTTTTTCGAAAAAACCTAACTTTTTCATAAAAACCTAACTTATACCAAAACTAACTTTTTCGAAAAAACCTAACTTATACCAAAACTAACTTTTTCTTAAAAACCTAACTTATACCAAAACTAACTTTTAAGAAAAAACCCAACTTATACCAAAACTAACTTTTTCGAAAAAACCTAACTTATACCAAAACTAACTTTATCTAAAAAACCTAACTTATACCAAAACTAACTTTTTCGAAAAAACCTAACTTATACCAAAACTAACTTTTTCTAAAAAACCTAACTTATACCAAAACTAACTTTTTCTAAAAAACCTAACTTATACCAAAACTAACTTTTTCTAAAAAACCTAACTTATACCAAAACTAACTTTTTCGAAAAAACCTAACTTATACCAAAACTAACTTTTTCGAAAAAACCTAACTTTTACCAAAACTAACTTTTTCTTAAAAACCTAACTTATACCAAAACTAACTTTTTCTTAAAAACCTAACTTATACCAAAACTAACTTTTAAGAAAAAACCCAACTTATACCAAAACTAACTTTTTCTAAAAAACCTAACTTATACCAAAACTAATTTTTTCTTAAAAACCTAACTTATACCAAAACTAACTTTTTCAAAAAAACCTAACTTTTTCATAAAAACCTAACTTATACCAAAACTAACTTTTTCGAAAAAACCTAACTTATACCAAAACTAACTTTTTCTAAAAAACCTAACTTATACCAAAACTACTTTTTTCTTAAAAACCTAACTTATACCAAAACTAACTTTTTCGAAAAAACCTAACTTATACCAAAACAAACTTTTTCTTAAAAACCTAACTTATACCAAAACTAACTTTTTCTTAAAAACCTAACTTATACCAAAACTAACTTTTTCGAAAAAACCTAACTTATACCAAAACTAACTTTTTCTAAAAAACCTTACTTTTTCGAAAAAACCTAACTTTTACCAAAACTAACTTTTTCGAAAAAACCTAACTTTTTCATAAAAACCTAACTTATACCAAAACTAACTTTTTCGAAAAAACCTAACTTATACCAAAACTAACTTTTTCTTAAAAACCTAACTTTTACCAAAACTAACTTTTTCGAAAAAACCTAACTTTTTCATAAAAACCTAACTTATACCAAAACTAACTTTTTCTTAAAAACCTAACTTATACCAAAACTAACTTTTTCTTAAAAACCTAACTTATACCAAAACTAACTTTTAAGAAAAAACCCAACTTATACCAAAACTAACTTTTTCGAAAAAACCTAACTTATACCAAAACTAACTTTTTCTAAAAAACCTTACTTTTTCGAAAAAACCTAACTTTTACCAAAACTAACTTTTTCTAAAAAACCTAACTTATACCAAAACTAACTTTTTCTAAAAAACCTAACTTATACCAAAACTAACTTTTTCGAAAAAACCTAACTTATACCAAAACTAACTTTTTCGAAAAAACCTAACTTATACCAAAACTAACTTTTTCTTTAAAACCTAACTTATACCAAAACTAACTTTTTCGAAAAAACCTAACTTATACCAAAACTAACTTTTTCGAAAAAACCTAACTTATACCAAAACTAACTTTTTCGAAAAAACCTAATTTATACCAAAACTAACTTTTTCGAAAAAACCTAACTTATACCAAAATCAACTTTTTCGAAAAAACCTAACTTATACCAAAACTAACTTTTTCTAAAAAACCTAACTTATACCAAAACTAACTTTTTCTAAAAAACCTAACTTATACCAAAACTAACTTTTTCTTAAAAACCTAACTTTTACCAAAACTAACTTTTTCTAAAAAACCTAACTTATACCAAAACTAACTTTTTCGAAAAAACCTAACTTATACCAAAACTAACTTTTTCTTAAAAACCTAACTTATACCAAAACTAACTTTTTCGAAAAAACCTAACTTTTTCATAAAAACCTAACTTATACCAAAACTAACTTTTTCGAAAAAAACCTAACTTATACCAAAACAAACTTTTTCTTAAAAACCTAACTTACACCAAAACTAACTTTTTCTAAAAAACCTAACTTATACCAAAACTAACTTTTTCGAAAAAACCTAACTTATACCAAAACTAACTTTTTCTTAAAAACCTAATTTATACCAAAACTAACTTTTTCGAAAAAACCTAACTTTTTCATAAAAACCTAACTTATACCAAAACTAACTTTTTCGAAAAAACCTAACTTTTACCAAAACTAACTTTTTCGAAAAAACCTAACTTATACCAAAACTAACTTTTTCGAAAAAACCTAACTTATACCAAAACTAACTTTTTCATAAAAACCTAACTTATACCAAAACTAACTTTTTCGAAAAAACCTAACTTATACCAAAACTAACTTTTTCGAAAAAACCTAACTTATACCAAAACTAACTTTTTCTAAAAAACCTTACTTTTTCGAAAAAACCTAACTTTTACCAAAACTAACTTTTTCGAAAAAACCTAACTTATACCAAAACTAACTTTTTCTAAAAAACCTAACTTATACCAAAACTAACTTTTTCTAAAAAACCTAACTTATACCAAAACTAACTTTTTCGAAAAAACCTAACTTTTTCTTTAAAACCTAACTTATACCAAAACTAACTTTTTCGAAAAAACCTAACTTATACCAAAACTAACTTTTTCGAAAAAACCTAACTTATACCAAAACTAACTTTTTCGAAAAAACCTAACTTATACCAAAACTAACTTTTTCTAAAAAACCTAACTTATACCAAAACTAACTTTTTCTTAAAAACCTAACTTTTACCAAAACTAACTTTTTCTAAAAAACCTAACTTATACCAAAACTAACTTTTTCGAAAAAACCTAACTTATACCAAAACTAACTTTTTCTTAAAAACCTAACTTATACCAAAACTAACTTTTTCGAAAAAACCTAACTTTTTCTTTAAAACCTAACTTATACCAAAACTAACTTTTTCGAAAAAACCTAACTTTTACCAAAACTAACTTTTTCGAAAAAACCTAACTTATACCAAAACTAACTTTTTCGAAAAAACCTAACTTATACCAAAACTAACTTTTTCATAAAAACCTAACTTATACCAAAACTAACTTTTTCGAAAAAACCTAACTTATACCAAAACTAACTTTTTCGAAAAAACCTAACTTATACCAAAACTAACTTTTTCTAAAAAACCTTACTTTTTCGAAAAAACCTAACTTTTACCAAAACTAACTTTTTCGAAAAAACCTAACTTATACCAAAACTAACTTTTTCTAAAAAACCTAACTTATACCAAAACTAACTTTTTCTAAAAAACCTAACTTATACCAAAACTAACTTTTTCGAAAAAACCTAACTTATACCAAAACTAACTTTTTCGAAAAAACCTAACTTATACCAAAACTAACTTTTTCTTAAAAACCTAACTTATACCAAAACTAACTTTTTCGGAAAAACCTAACTTTTTCTAAAAAACCTAACTTTTACCAAAACTAACTTTTTCTTAAAAACCTAACTTATACCAAAACTAACTTTTTCGAAAAAACCTAACTTATACCAAAACTAACTTTTTCTTAAAAACCTAACTTATACCAAAACTAACTTTTTCGAAAAAACCTAACTTATACCAAAACTAACTTTTTCTTAAAAACCTAACTTATAAAAAAACTAACTTTTTCTAAAAAAACCTAACTTATACCAAAACTAACTTTTTCGAAAAAACCTAATTTATACCAAAACTAACTTTTTCGAAAAAACCTAACTTATACCAAAACTAACTTTTTCGAAAAAACCTAACTTATACCAAAACTAACTTTTTCTAAAAAATCTAACTTATACCAAAACTAACTTTTTCTCAAAAACCTAACTTATATCAAAACTAACTTTTTCGAAAAAACCTAACTAATACCAAAACTAACTTTTTCTTAAAAACCTAACTTATACCAAAACTAACTTTTTCGAAAAAACCTAACTTTTTCATAAAAACCTAACTTATACCAAAACTAACTTTTTCGAAAAAACCTAACTTATACCAAAACTAACTTTTTCGAAAAAACCTAACTTATACCAAAACTAACTTTTTCTAAAAAACCTTACTTTTTCGAAAAAACCTAACTTTTACCAAAACTAACTTTTTCGAAAAAACCTAACTTTTTCATAAAAACCTAACTTATACCAAAACTAACTTTTTCTTAAAAACCTAACTTATACCAAAACTAACTTTTTCTTAAAAACCTAACTTATACCAAAACTAACTTTTAAGAAAAAACCTAACTTATACCAAAACTAACTTTTTCGAAAAAACCTAACTTATACCAAAACTAACTTTTTCGAAAAAACCTAACTTATACCAAAACTAACTTTTTCTTAAAAACCTAACTTTTACCAAAACTAACTTTCTCGAAAAAACCTAACTTTTTCATAAAAACCTAACTTATACCAAAACTAACTTTTTCTTAAAAACCTAACTTATACCAAAACTAACTTTTTCTTAAAAACCTAACTTATACCAAAACTAACTTTTAAGAAAAAACCCAACTTATACCAAAACTAACTTTTTCGAAAAAACCTAACTTATACCAAAACTAACTTTTTCTAAAAAACCTAACTTATACCAAAACTAACTTTTTCTCAAAAACCTAACTTATATCAAAACTAACTTTTTCGAAAAAACCTAACTAATACCAAAACTAACTTTTTCTTAAAAACCTAACTTATACCAAAACTAACTTTTTCGAAAAAACCTAACTTTTTCATAAAAACCTAACTTATACCAAAACTAACTTTTTCGAAAAAACCTAACTTATACCAAAACTAACTTTTTCTTAAAAACCTAACTTATACCAAAACTAACTTTTTCGAAAAAACCTAACTTATACCAAAACTAACTTTTTCTTAAAAACCTAACTTATACCAAAACTAACTTTTAAGAAAAAACCCAACTTATACCAAAACTAACTTTTTCGAAAAAACCTAACTTATACCAAAACTAACTTTTTCTAAAAAACCTAACTTATACCAAAACTAACTTTTAAGAAAAAACCCAACTTATACCAAAACTAACTTTTTCGAAAAAACCTAACTTATACCAAAACTAACTTTTTCGAAAAAACCTAACTTATACCAAAACTAACTTTTTCTTAAAAACCTAACTTATACCAAAACTAACTTTTTCAAAAAAACCTAACTTTTTCATAAAAACCTAACTTATACCAAAACTAACTTTTTCGAAAAAACCTAACTTATACCAAAACTAACTTTTTCGAAAAAACCTAACTTTTTCATAAAAACCTAACTTATACCAAAACTAACTTTTTCTTAAAAACCTAACTTATACCAAAACTAACTTTTTCAAAAAAACCTAACTTTTTCATAAAAACCTAACTTATACCAAAACTAACTTTTTCGAAAAAACCTAACTTATACCAAAACTAACTTTTTCAAAAAAACCTAACTTATACCAAAACTAACTTTTTCGAAAAAACCTAACTTATACCAAAACTAACTTTTTCTTAAAAACCTAACTTTTACCAAAACTAACTTTTTCGAAAAAACCCAACTTATACCAAAACTAACTTTTAAGAAAAAACCTAACTTATACCAAAACTAACTTTTTCTAAAAAACCTAACTTATACCAAAACTAACTTTTTCTTAAAAACAAAACTTATACCAAAACTAACTTTTTCGAAAAAACCTAACTTATACTAAAACTAACTTTTTCGAAAAAACCTAACTTATACCAAAACTAACTTTTTCTTAAAAACCTAACTTATATCAAAACTAACTTTTAAGAAAAAACCTAACTTATACCAAAACTAACTTTTTCTTAAAAACCTAACTTATACCAAAACTAACTTTTAAGAAAAAACCTAACTTATACCAAAACTAACTTTTTCGAAAAAACCTAACTTTTTCTAAAAAAACTAACTTTTACCAAAACTAACTTATTCTAAAAAACCTAACTTTTTCTCAAAAACCTAACTTATACCAAAACTAACTTTTTCTTAAAAACCTAACTTTTTCTTAAAAATCTAACTTTTTCTTAAAAACCTAACTTATACCAAAACTAACTTTTTCTAAAAAACCTAACTTATACCAAAACTAACTTTTTCTAAAAAACCTAACTTATACCAAAACTAACTTTTTCGAAAAAACCTAACTTATACCAAAACTAACTTTTTCGAAAAAACCTAACTTATACCAAAACTAACTTTTTCTAAAAAACCTAACTTTTTCTCAAAAACCTAACTTTTACCAAAACTAACTTTTTCTTAAAAACCTAACTTATACCAAAACTAACTTTTTCGAAAAAACCTAACTTATACCAAAACTAACTTTTTCGAAAAAACCTAACTTTTTCTTAAAAACCTAACTTATACCAAAACTTACTTTTTCTCAAAAACCTAACTTATACCAAAATTAACTTTTTCGAAAAAACCTAACTTTTACCAAAACTAACTTATCCTAAAAAACCTAACTTTTTCTCAAAAACCTAACTTATACCAAAATTAACTTTTTCTTAAAAACCTAACTTATACCAAAACTAACTTTTTCTTAAAAACCTTACTTTTTCTCAAAAACCTAACTTATACCAAAACTAACTTTTTCTTAAAAACCTAACTTTTTCGAAAAAACCTAACTTATACTAAAACTAACTTTTTCGAAAAAACCTAACTTATACCAAAACTAACTTTTTCTTAAAAACCTAACTTTTTCGAAAAAACCTAACTTATACCAAAACTAACTTTTTCTAAAAAACCTAACTTTTTCATAAAAGCCTAACTTATACCAAAACTAACTTTTTCGAAAAAACCTAACTTATATTAAAACTAACTTTTTCTCAAAAACCTAACTTATACCAAAACTAACTTTTTCGAAAAAACCTAACTTATACCAAAACTAACTTTTTCTTAAAAACCTAACTTATACCAAAACTAACTTTTTCGAAAAAACCTAACTTATACCAAAACTAACTTTTTCGAAAAAACCTAACTTTTTCATAAAAACCTAACTTTTACCAAAACTAACTTTTTCTTAAAAACCTAACTTATACCAAGACTATCTTTTTCGAAAAAACCTAACTTATACCAAAACTAACTTTTTCTAAAAAACCTAACTTATACCAAAACTAACTTTTTCTAAAAAACCTAACTTATACCAAAACTAACTTTTTCGAAAAAACCTAACTTATACCAAAACTAACTTTTTCATAAAAACCTAACTTATACCAAAACTAACTTTTTCTTAAAAACCTAACTTATACCAAAACTAACTTTTTCGAAAAAACCTAACTTATACCAAAACTAACTTTTTCTAAAAAACCTTACTATTTCGAAAAAACCTAACTTTTACCAAAACTAACTTTTTCGAAAAAACCTAACTTTTTCATAAAAACCTAACTTATACCAAAACTAACTTTTTCGAAAAAACCTAACTTTTTCTCAAAAACCTAACTTTTACCAAAACTAACTTTTTCTTAAAAACCTAACTTATACCAAAACTAACTTTTTCGAAAAAACCTAACTTATACCAAAACTAACTTTTTCTAAAAAACCTAACTTATACCAAAACTAACTTTTTCTAAAAAACCTAACTTATACCAAAACTAACTTTTTCTTAAAAACCTAACTTATACCAAAACTAACTTTTTCGAAAAAACCTAACTTATACCAAAACTAACTTTTTCTTAAAAACCTAACTTATACCAAAACTAACTTTTTCTAAAAAACCTAACTTATACCAAAACTAACTTTTTCGAAAAAACCTAATTTATACCAAAACTAACTTTTTCGAAAAAACCTAACTTATACCAAAACTAACTTTTTCTCAAAAACCTAACTTATACCAAAACTAACTTTTTCGAAAAAACCTAACTTATACCAAAACTAACTTTTTCTTAAAAACCTAACTTATACCAAAACTAACTTTTTCTAAAAAACCTAACTTATACCAAAACTAACTTTTTCTAAAAAACCTAACTTATACCAAAACTAACTTTTTCTAAAAAACCTAACTTATACCAAAACTAACTTTTTCATAAAAACCTAACTTATACCAAAACTAACTTTTTCGAAAAAACCTAACTTATACCAAAACTAACTTTTTCATAAAAACCTAACTTATACCAAAACTAACTTTTTCGAAAAATCTTAACTTTTACCAAAACTAACTTTTTCGAAAAAACCTAACTTTTTCATAAAAACCTAACTTATACCAAAACTAACTTTTTCGAAAAAACCTAACTTTTTCTCAAAAACCTAACTTTTACCAAAACTAACTTTTTCTTAAAAACCTAACTTATACCAAAACTAACTTTTTCATAAAAACCTAACTTATACCAAAACTAACTTTTTCATAAAAACCTAACTTATACCAAAACTAACTTTTTCGAAAAAACTTAACTTTTACCAAAACTAACTTTTTCGAAAAAACCTAACTTATACCAAAACTAACTTTTTCGAAAAAACCTAACTTATACCAAAACTAACTTTTTCGAAAAAACCTAACTTATACCAAAACTAACTTTTTCTTAAAAACCTAACTTATACCAAAACTAACTTTTTCGAAAAAACCTAACTTATACCAAAACTAACTTTTTCTTAAAAACCTAACTTATACCAAAACTAACTTTTTCTAAAAACCTAACTTATACCAAAACTAACTTTTTCTAAAAAACCTAACTTTTTCGAAAAAACCTAACTTTTACCAAAACTAACTTTTTCTTAAAAACCTAACTTATACCAAAACTAACTTTTTCTAAAAAACCTAACTTTTTCGAAAAAACCTAACTTATACCAAAACTAACTTTTTCTAAAAAACCTAACTTTTTCGAAAAAACCTAACTTATACCAAAACTAACTTTTTCTTAAAAACCTAACTTATACCAAAACTAACTTTTTCTTAAAAACCTAACTTATACCAAAACTAACTTTTTCTAAAAAACCTAACTTATACCAAAACTAACTTTTTCTAAAAAACCTAACTTATACCAAAACTAACTTTTTCTAAAAAACCTAACTTTTTCGAAAAAACCTAACTTTTACCAAAACTAACTTTTTCTTAAAAACCTAACTTATACCAAAACTAACTTTTTCTAAAAAACCTAACTTATACCAAAACTAACTTTTTCTAAAAAACCTAACTTATGCCAAAACTAACTTTTTCTAAAAAACCTAACTTATACCAAAACTAACTTTTTCATAAAAACCTAACTTATACCAAAACTAACTTTTTCGAAAAAACCTAACTTATACCAAAACTAACTTTTTCATAAAAACCTAACTTATACCAAAACTAACTTTTTCGAAAAAACCTAACTTTTACCAAAACTAACTTTTTCGAAAAAACCTAACTTTTTCATAAAAACCTAACTTATACCAAAACTAACTTTTTCGAAAAAACCTAACTTTTTCTCAAAAACCTAACTTTTACCAAAACTAACTTTTTCTTAAAAACCTAACTTATACCAAAACTAACTTTTTCGAAAAAACCTAACTTATACCAAAACTAACTTTTTCTTAAAAACCTAACTTATACCAAAACTAACTTTTTCTTAAAAACCTAACTTATACCAAAACTAACTTTTTCTAAAAAACCTAACTTATACCAAAACTAACTTTTTCTAAAAAACCTAACTTTTTCGAAAAAACCTAACTTATACCAAAACTAACTTTTTCGAAAAAACCTAACTTATACCAAAACTAACTTTTTCTAAAAAACCTAACTTATACCAAAACTAATTTTTTTTTAAAAACCTAACTTATACCAAAACTAACTTTTTCTAAAAAACCTAACTTTTTCGAAAAAACCTAACTTTTACCAAAACTAACTTTTTCTTAAAAACCTAACTTATACCAAAACTAACTTTTTCTAAAAAACCTAACTTTTTCGAAAAAACCTAACTTATACCAAAACTAACTTTTTCGAAAAAACCTAATTTATACCAAAACTAACTTTTTCGAAAAAACCTAATGTCGCCGACAGGGTCACTCCGTTAGAAGCGCACGCCGCGTGTGAGACATAAGAGCTGCATCGGCAGTCTGGGTGCAGTGATTGATCGAGTTTCGCGCCCAAGCCGGTGCCGCGGTTTTCGCGGCGTCAACAATTTGGGTGCTACGATCAATCGCAGCCCAAAATGCTGGTGCATCGTTGATCGCACGCACCACGAACCTTGCCACGGCTTTGCATCGTCGGCAATTTGAGTGCCGTGCAACGATAAAATAAGCCAGCAACAGGTGGTGCGCGTATGGTAAACATTATTGTTAAGTAAGCAAAAATTTAGTATTTAAGAACGTTAATTTTAACCAATAAAGGCAGTATGTCTAAAAGTACCCCGGTGTGGAGGCTTCAGATATTAGTGCTTGAGTCGGCGTGAACTGCGCCTGTCTCGAGAAGGTTTATCCGAAAACTCGCATAAACTACATGGTGGCTCCAGAGAGGAAAACTTCCTCACGCCTGAAACTCTCCCGCGGTGGTACCTTAAAAAAGACAAACTCCCTCGGGGCGCATCGATTCGCGCGCGTCAAACCGTGGTAACGGCCGTCATAGGCAACATAACGGCGACGAGCCACGAAAGGTCTAGCTCTTGTGCGATTAGTGCAACACCGGTTACAAGTGAACAGTGAAGTTCGTCAAGTGATATTGACGCGTAAAAGTCACATAGGTTCGTGACACGCAAGAAACTGTTCACTGAGAGGTGCCAGGAGCAAGAAGTGCCGAATAAACTAAGTTGGGGGATCAACCCAACGACATCATAGTGAGAAGTGTCAGCGACGAGCGGACAGCTCACAACGCCATCTGAAGCGAGGAGAACCAGATAGCGACGAGCGGACGGCTCAACCTGCAGCGACCTCATAGTGAGAAGTGTGAGTCAGCGGTGAGCGGACGGCTCAACCCACGACGACCTCAAAAGTGCAAGACAGCGGTGAGCGGACGGCTCAATCAGTGACGATCTTGTGAAAAGTGCCTGAGCGGACGGCTCGGCCCGCAACGTTCGAAGAAGTGCGCCCAGTCCATACCATAAAGACGATAACGAAGATCGACTGGAACGTTATCGCAGTTGAGTGGTGTTCAAATTGGCACAGGCTAAAAAGATCGTTAGCGATCGGCTTAAAATATATCGATTGGCTAAAGGCCAAAAATAACGGCACCGAATTTTCCAGCACCATCACCAAGGCGGACTTAGACAAGGCCGAACGATACCTTCTAAGGAAGGTACAATGGGAAAGCTTCTCGGAAGAGATGACGCATTTATCACTCAAGATCCCGACGGCTAATAACAGCAACATTCGAGGTCTATGCCCAATGCTAGACGAAGAAAATCTGCTGAGATCACGGGGTCGCTTGGAACACGCAAAATACATGACATATGAAGCAAAATGTCCCATCATTCTTCCCAAGGGACATGGATCATGTCACGAACCTTATAATTGCCCATTATCACGAAAGGTACTTCCACCAAAAGGCAGAATCAGTCATGGCGGCTATCCGCCAGAAATTTTGGATACCTGACATAAGAACTGCATTGAAAGGCATCATCAACAAATGTCAATATTGTAAAAATCAAAGGGCCAAACCGATACCTCCTATAATGGCGCCGCTGCCAGAATGTAGAATGGCCGCGTTCCAAATGCCTTTCAGCCACACCGGCGTGGACTACTTTGGTCCTCTGAATATAACTATTGGAAGACGAGTGGAAAAGAGGTGGGGTGCGTTATTTACGTGCCTGACGACAAGAGCAGTATATTTGGAAGTTGCTCACGATCTAAGCGCAAACACATTCATAATGTGTTTACGCAACGTTCAACATCGAAGAGGTAAAATTGAACACTTATATAGTGACAATGGCACGAACTTCATCGGAGCAAATAACCAAATAAAGTCATTAGTGGAACGATGCGCTTCCGAAGGGATCACGTGGCATTTCAATCCACCAGGAGCTCCTCACTTTGGAGGATCGTGGGAACGCTTGGTCAAGGAAGTAAAAAGCCTTCTCCCCACAGATAAGAACTTCCAGGAGGCCACTCTTAGGGCCGTATTAACCGAAATCGAATTTATTATGAATAATAGACCCCTCACCCACATTCCGCTTGAACAAGAAGATGACGAACCGTTGACACCGTTCCATTTTCTAATAGGTCATTCCGGTGAAGCAGTACCCAGTACTGCTGGTAAAGAGCTGTCACATACGACCCGAACCAACTGGAAGGCTGCGCAAGCGATAGCGGAGCAGTATTGGAAACGTTGGATTAAGGAATACCTACCAACAATCTCGAAACGAGAAAAGTGGCTAAAACTATCCAAGCCGGTGCAAGTAAACGACATCGTCACATTCCCCGACGAAAATAGGATAGGAAAGTGGATTAAAGGGCGAGTCACAGAAACCTTTGCTGGTCAAGACGGGATCGCAAGATCGGTCAGACTCAAGGTAGGGCAAAACGAGTATCGTAAGGCGGTGGTGAATCTAGCAGTTTTGGACGTAAAACCAAGCGACCAAAACCAAGACAACTCCCCACCAACTTGGGGAAGGAAACGAAGCTTAGACCTAAAGCTAATTAAAGAGAAGGCAAGCGCACTAAATCAAAGTATATCAAAAAAACGTCCCAGAGTGACAATCAATCCCGTGACATGGCAATTGTCATAAAATTCGTACTTGTGGTGTGCTGTGCCGTATCCGCTCTTAAAATAGAGCCCGTTTTGGAGGCCGGGTTGTTCTTCGATCACGCGGGCACGTTACTTTTAGAAAGGGGCAAGTGGGATACACTATATTTTACTCGTATACGTCCTGAGAACGATACGAAATTAATATCTACAATCGAACTAGAGCTGAAGAACGCCGTGTTGGCAACCAATGAAACAGATATAAGGGTTTTAAACCTAAAGACGTCGCTAGATAATGAATGTAGATACGCAAGGAAACTAATCCAAGACAACATCAAGTTCAGAGAAAAAAGAAGTCGAGGAATATTCGGAATCTTAAAGGACTTTTTATTTGGAGGCAGTGATATCGTCGAGCAGCTCGCTCTGTTTCGAACTTCAGAAGATCAGAGGCTGGCAGTTATTACAAATAAACTAGAACGAGATAACGATAACCACAGCAAGGTTGAAAGTCACTTGAGCACAAGAATACATCGATTACAAGACGGAATAACCGCATTAAACAAAGCCGTAAATGAAAATAAAAAACTCCAAATGTCCAAATATATCGAAGAAACACTAATTCTAGCAAATGTAGTAATTCAGGGAATTATAACCAAGTATAAGGCACTAACCGACAACCCATTAACAAACGAAGATCAGAATGCCATGATTAAGGAGATAAAGACACAACTTCCGAACAACGAAGTTCTGAAAAACCCCTTTGTAAAGAACAAGGCTCTCATAAACGGAGAGATTATTCTTCACGTAGAATATACGATACTTAGCAATGAGCATTTCGAAATACTAAACGTCATTCCGATTCCATGCATGCAGAACTACTCAATACTGAACATCAAAAATGAACGGATAGCTATAAGCGACAAAGGTAACTACTTATACCCAGAGAGCTTTACGATCATAAATGACACGCACGCTGTATCGCACGATACAACGATTCGCAGGAACTTAGATTGTATTGTAGCAGCGATATTGCATAAGGAATCTAATATTACGTGCATGGTATCAAAATTAAATGTCCCGTTTACAAAATTTGTTACTCTGCACTCGCCGAACAAAATTTTGTACTATACGACACAACCAAACAAAATTTATTTAAACTGCAATCGAACAATAACCAACCCTGCTCACAATATAGGGGTAATCACGCTATCTGAAACATGTAGCGTAGAAACAGATGAAATAACCATCCAACCAGTGATAGCAAGGCAAAATATACTCCACAAAACATATTTTAAATCACTTAAACAAATGTCGTCGGTTTCGCCAATAAACGAAAAGAAGAGCGAAGATCCAATAATAGCGATTACAATAGGAATAGCAATAGGCATGATATCCGTTGCGATGATAATAGCATTCGCTATTGTAAAGTGGCATCCCCGAAATCAAAAGAAACCATTCCCCCTACCGTCAATTGATATAGAATTGTAACCCCTCTGAAAGGAATTACGGGGGTGGGGATGTCGCCGACAGGGTCACTCCGTTAGAAGCGCACGCCGCGTGTGAGACATAAGAGCTGCATCGGCAGTCTGGGTGCAGTGATTGATCGAGTTTCGCGCCCAAGCCGGTGCCGCGGTTTTCGCGGCGTCAACAATTTGGGTGCTACGATCAATCGCAGCCCAAAATGCTGGTGCATCGTTGATCGCACGCACCACGAACCTTGCCACGGCTTTGCATCGTCGGCAATTTGAGTGCCGTGCAACGATAAAATAAGCTAGCAACAGGTGGTGCGCGTATGGTAAACATTATTGTTAAGTAAGCAAAAATTTAGTATTTAAGAACGTTAATTTTAACCAATAAAGGCAGTATGTCTAAAAGTACCCCGGTGTGGAGGCTTCAGATATTAGTGCTTGAGTCGGCGTGAACTGCGCCTGTCTCGAGAAGGTTTATCCGAAAACTCGCATAAACTACACCTAACTTATACCAAAACTAACTTTTTCTAAAAAACCTAACTTATACCAAAACTAACTTTTTCTAAAAAACCTAACTTATACCAAAACTAACTTTTTCTAAAAAACCTAACTTATACCAAAACTAACTTTTTCGAAAAAACCTAATTTATACCAAAACTAACTTTTTCGAAAAAACCTAACTTATACCAAAACTAACTTTTTCTCAAAAACCTAACTTATACCAAAACTAACTTTTTCGAAAAAACCTAACTTATACCAAAACTAACTTTTTCATAAAAACCTAACTTATACCAAAACTAACTTTTTCGAAAAAACCTAACTTTTACCAAAACTAACTTTTTCGAAAAAACCTAACTTTTTCATAAAAACCTAACTTATACCAAAACTAACTTTTTCGAAAAAACCTAACTTTTTCTCAAAAACCTAACTTTTACCAAAACTAACTTTTTCTTAAAAACCTAACTTATACCAAAACTAACTTTTTCTAAAAAACCTAACTTTTTCGAAAAAACCTAACTTTTACCAAAACTAACTTTTTCTTAAAAACCTAACTTTTACCAAAACTAACTTTTTCTTAAAAACCTAACTTATACCAAAACTAACTTTTTCGAAAAAACCTAACTTATACCAAAACTAACTTTTTCGAAAAAACCTAACTTATACCAAAACTAACTTTTTCGAAAAAACCTAACTTATACCAAAACTAACTTTTTCTTAAAAACCTAACTTATACCAAAACTAACTTTTTCTAAAAAACCTAACTTATACCAAAACTAACTTTTTCTAAAAAACTTAACTTATACCAAAACTAATTTTTTTTTAAAAACCTAACTTATACCAAAACTAACTTTTTCGAAAAAACCTAACTTTTTCGAAAAAACCTAACTTTTACCAAAACTAACTTTTTCTTAAAAACCTAACTTATACCAAAACTAACTTTTTCTAAAAAACCTAACTTTTTCGAAAAAACCTAACTTATACCAAAACTAACTTTTTCGAAAAAACCTAATTTATACCAAAACTAACTTTTTCGAAAAAACCTAACTTATACCAAAACTAACTTTTTCTTAAAAACCTATCTTATACCAAAACTAACTTTTTCTAAAAAACCTAACTTATACCAAAACTAAATTTTTCTAAAAAACCTCACTTTTTCGAAAAAACCTAACTTTTACCAAAACTAACTTTTTCTTAAAAACCTAACTTATACCAAAACTAACTTTTTCTAAAAAACCTAACTTTTTCGAAAAAACCTAACTTATACCAAAACTAACTTTTTCTTAAAAACCTAACTTATACCAAAACTAACTTTTTCTAAAAAACCTAACTTTTACCAAAACTAACTTTTTCGAAAAAACCTAACTTATACCAAAACTAACTTTTTCGAAAAAACCTAATTTATACCAAAACTAACTTTTTCGAAAAAACCTAACTTATACCAAAACTAACTTTTTCTTAAAAACCTAACTTATACCAAAACTAACTTTTTCTAAAAAACCTAACTTATACCAAAACTAACTTTTTCTCAAAAACCTAACTTATACCAAAACTAACTTTTTCATAAAAACCTAACTTATACCAAAACTAACTTTTTCGAAAAAACCTAACTTATACCAAAACTAACTGTTTCATAAAAACCTAACTTATACCAAAACTAACTTTTTCGAAAAAACCTAACTTTTACCAAAACTAACTTTTTCGAAAAAACCTAACTTTTTCATAAAAACCTAACTTATACCAAAACTAACTTTTTCGAAAAAACCTAACTTTTTCTCAAAAACCTAACTTTTACCAAAACTAACTTTTTCTTAAAAACCTAACTTATACCAAAACTAACTTTTTCGAAAAAACCTAACTTATACCAAAACTAACTTTTTCGAAAAAACCTAACTTATACCAAAACTAACTTTTTCGAAAAAACCTAACTTATACCAAAACTAACTTTTTCTTAAAAACCTAACTTATACCAAAACTAACTTTTTCTAAAAAACCTAACTTATACCAAAACTAACTTTTTCTAAAAAACCTAACTTATACCAAAACTAATTTTTTTTTTAAAACCTAACTTATACCAAAACTAACTTTTTCTAAAAAACCTAACTTTTTCGAAAAAACCTAACTTTTACCAAAACTAACTTTTTCTTAAAAACCTAACTTATACCAAAACTAACTTTTTTTAAAAAACCTAACTTTTTCGAAAAAACCTAACTTATACCAAAACTAACTTTTTCGAAAAAACCTAATTTATACCAAAACTAACTTTTTCGAAAAAACCTAACTTATACCACAACTAACTTTTTCGAAAAAACCTAACTTATACCAAAACTAACTTTTTCGAAAAAACCTAACTTATACCAAAACTAACTTTTTCTTAAAAACCTAACTTATACCAAAACTAACTTTTTCTAAAAAACCTAACTTATACCAAAACTAACTTTTTCTCAAAAACCTAACTTATACCAAAACTAACTTTTTCTAAAAAACCTAACTTATACCAAAACTAACTTGTTCTTAAAAACCTAACTTATACCAAAACTAACTTTTTCTAAAAAACCTAACTTTTTCTAAAAAAAATAACTTTTACCAAAACTAACTTTTTCTAAAAAACCTAACTTATACCAAAACTAACTTTTTCTAAAAAATCCTAACTTATACCAAAACTAACTTTTTCGAAAAAACCTAACTTATACCAAAACTAACTTTTTCGAAAAAACCTAACTTTTTCATAATAACCTAATTTATACCAAAACTAACTTTTTCGAAAAAACCTAACTTATACCAAAACTAACTTTTTCGAAAAAACCTAATTTATACCAAAACTAACTTTTTCGAAAAAACCTAACTTATACCAAAACTAACTTTTTCGAAAAAACCTAACTTATACCAAAACTAACTTTTTCTAAAAAACCTAACTTATACCAAAACTAACTTTTTCTCAAAAACCTAACTTATACCAAAACTAACTTTTTCGAAAAAACCTAACTTATACCAAAACTAACTTTTTCGAAAAAACCTAACTTATACCAAAACTAACTTTTTCTAAAAAACCTTACTTTTTCGAAAAAACCTAACTTATACCAAAACTAACTTTTTCGAAAAAACCTAACTTATACCAAAACTAACTTTTTCTCAAAAACCTAACTTATACCAAAACTAACTTTTTCTTAAAAACCTAACTTATACCAAAACTAACTTTTTCGAAAAAACCTAACTTATACCAAAACTAACTTTTTCTAAAAAAACCTTACTTTTTCGAAAAAACCTAACTTTTACCATAACTAACTTTTTCGAAAAAACCTAACTTTTTCATAAAAACCTAACTTATACCAAAACTAACTTTTTTTAAAAAACCTAACTTATAAAAAAAACTAACTTTTTCTTAAAAACCTAACTTATACCAAAACTAACTTTTTCTAAAAAACCTAACTTATACCAAAACTAACTTTTTCGAAAAAACCTTACTTTTTCGACAAAACCTAACTTTTAAAAAAACTAATTTTTTCTAAAAAACCTAACTTTTACCAAAACTAACTTTTTCTAAAAAACCTAACTTTTTCGAAAAAACCTTACTTTTTCGAAAAAACTTTACTTTTTCGAAAAAACCTAACTTTTACCAAAACTAACTTTTTCTTAAAAACCTAACTTTTTCTCAAAAACCTAACTTATACCAAAACTAACTTTTTCGAAAAAACCTAACTTATACCAAAACTAACTTTTTTGAAAAAAAATAACTTATACCAAAACTAACTTTTTCGAAAAAACCTAACTTTTTCTAAAAAACCTAACTTTTACCAAAACTAACTTATTATAAAAAACCTAACTTTTTCTCAAAAACCTAACTTATACCAAAACTAACTTTTTCTTAAAAACCTAACTTTTTCTTAAAAATCTAACTTTTTCTTAAAAACCTAACTTATACCAAAACTAACTTTTTCGAAAAAACCTAACTTATACCAAAACTAACTTTTTCTAAAAAACCTTACTTGTTCGAAAAAACCTAACTTATACCAAAACTAACTTTTTCGAAAAAACCTAACTTATACCAAAACTAACTTTTTCTCAAAAACCGAACTTATACCAAAACTAACTTTTTCTTAAAAACCTAACTTATACCAAAACTAACTTTTTCGAAAAAACCTAACTTATACCAAAACAAACTTTTTCTAAAAAACCTTACTTTTTCGAAAAAACCTAACTTTTACCAAAACTAACTTTTTCGAAAAAACCTAACTTTTTCGAAAAAACCTAACTTATACCAAAACTAACTTTTTCGAAAAAACCTAACTTATACCAAAACTAACTTTTTCGAAAAAACCTAACTTTTTCATAAAAACCTAACTTATACCAATACTAACTTTTTCGAAAAAAACTAACTTATACCAAAACTAACTTTTTCTTAAAAACCTAACTTATACCAAAACTAGCTTTTTCTAAAAAACCTAACTTATACCAAAACTAACTTTTTCGAAAAAACCTAACTTATACCAAAACTAACTTTTTCTCAAAAACCTAACTTTTTCTAAAAAACCTAACTTATAAAAAAACTAACTTTTTCGAAAAAACCTAACTTATACCAAAACTAACTTTTTTGAAAAAACCTAACTTATACCAAAACTAACTTTTTCGAAAAAACCTAACTTTTTCTAAAAAACCTAACTTTTACCAAAACTAACTTATTATAAAAAACCTAACTTTTTCTCAAAAACCTAACTTATACCAAAACTAACTTTTTCTTAAAAACCTAACTTTTTCTTAAAAATCTAACTTTTTCTTAAAAACCTAACTTATACCAAAACTAACTTTTTCGAAAAAACCTAACTTATACCAAAACTCACTTTTTCTAAAAAACCTAACTTATACCAAAACTAACTTTTTCGAAAAAACCTAACTTATACCAAAACTAACTTTTTCGAAAAAACCTAACTTTTACCAAAACTAACTTATTCTAAAAAACCTAACTTTTTCTCAAAAACCTAACTTATACCAAAATTAACTTTTTCTTAAAAACCTAACTTTTTCTAAAAAACCTAACTTATAAAAAAACTAACTTTTTCGAAAAAACCTAACTTATACCAAAACTAACTTTTTCTTAAAAACCTAACTTATACCAAAACTAACTTTTTCGAAAAAACCTAACTTATACCAAAACTAACTTTTTCTAAAAAACCTTACTTTTTCGAAAAAACCTAACTTATACCAAAACTAACTTTTTCGAAAAAACCTAACTTTTTCGAAAAAACCTAACTTATACCAAAACTAACTTTTTCGACAAAACCTAACTTATACCAAAACTAACTTCTCGAAAAAACCTAACTTATACCAAAACTAACTTTTTCTAAAAAACCTTACTTTTTCGAAAAAACCTAACTTTTACCAAAACTAACTTTTTCGAAAAAACCTAACTTTTTCGAAAAAACCTAACTTATACCAAAACTAACTTTTTCGAAAAAACCTAACTTATACCAAAACTAACTTTTTCGAAAAAACCTAACTTTTTCTAAAAAAGCCTAACTTTTACCAAAACTAACTTTTTCTAAAAAACCTAACTTATACCAAAACTAACTTTTTCGAAAAAACCTAACTTATACCAAAACTAACTTTTTCGAAAAAACCTTACTTTTTCGACAAAACCTAACTTTTAAAAAAACTAATTTTTTCGAAAAAACCTAACTTTTACCAAAACTAACTTTTTCTAAAAAACCTAACTTTTTCGAAAAAACCTTACTTTTTCGAAAAAACCTAACTTTTACCAAAACTAACTTTTTCTTAAAAACCTAACTTTTTCTCAAAAACCTAACTTATACCAAAACTAACTTTTTCGAAAAAACCTAACTTATACCAAAACTAACTTTTTTGAAAAAACCTAACTTATACCAAAACTAACTTTTTCGAAAAAACCTAACTTTTTCTAAAAAACCTAACTTTTACCAAAACTAACTTATTATAAAAAACCTAACTTTTTCTCAAAAACCTAACTTATACCAAAACTAACTTTTTCTTAAAAACCTAACTTTTTCTTAAAAATCTAACTTTTTCTAAAAAACCTAACTTATACCAAAACTAACTTTTTCGAAAAAACCTAACTTATACCAAAACTAACTTTTTCGAAAAAACCTAACTTATACCAAAACTAACTTTTTCTAAAAAACCTAACTTATACCAAAACTAACTTTTTCTTAAAAACCTAACTTATACCAAAACTAACTTTTTCTAAAAAACCTTACTTTTTCGAAAAAACCTAACTTTTACCAAAACTAACTTTTTCGAAAAAACCTAACTTTTTCATAAAAACCTAACTTATACCAAAACTAACTTTTTCGAAAAAAACCTAACTTATACCAAAACTAACTTTTTCTTAAAAACCTAACTTTTACCAAAACTAACTTTTTCGAAAAAACCTAACTTTTTCATAAAAACCTAACTTATACCAAAACTAACTTATTATAAAAAACCTAACTTTTTCTCAAAAACCTAACTTATACCAAAACTAACTTTTTCGAAAAAACCTAACTTTTTCATAACAACCTAACTTATACCAAAACTAACTTTTTCGAAAAAACCTAACTTATACCAAAACTCACTTTTTCTAAAAAACCTAACTTATACCAAAACTAACTTTTTCGAAAAAACCTAACTTATACCAAAACTAACTTTTTCGAAAAAACCTAACTTTTACCAAAACTAACTTATTCTAAAAAACCTAACTTTTTCTCAAAAACCTAACTTATACCAAAATTAACTTTTTCTTAAAAACCTAACTTTTTCGAAAAAACCTAACTTTTACCAAAACTAACTTTTTCGAAAAAACCTAACTTTTTCATAAAAACCTAACTTATACCAAAACTAACTTTTTCGAAAAAACCTAACTTATACCAAAACTAACTTTTTCGAAAAAACCTAACTTATACCAAAACTAACTTTTTCGAAAAAACCTAACTTATGCCAAAACTAACTTTTTCTTAAAACCTAACTTTTACCAAAACTAACTTTTTCGAAAAAACCTAACTTTCTCATAACAACCTAACTTATACCAAAACTAACTTTTTCGAAAAAACCTAACTTATACCAAAACTAACTTTTTCTTAAAAACCTAACTTATACCAAAACTAACTTTTTCTCAAAAACCTAACTTATACCAAAACTAACTTTTTCGAAAAAACCTAACTTATACCAAAACTAACTTTTTCGAAAAAACCTAACTTATACCAAAACTAACTTTTTCGAAAAAACCTAACTTATACCAAAACTAACTTTTTCATAAAAACCTAACTTATACCAAAACTAACTTTTTCGAAAAAACCTAACTTTTACCAAAACTAACTTTTTCGAAAAAACCTAACTTTTTCATAAAAACCTAACTTATACCAAAACTAACTTTTTCGAAAAAACCTAACTTTTTCTCAAAAACCTAACTTTTACCAAAACTAACTTTTTCTTAAAAACCTAACTTATACCAAAACTAACTTTTTCTAAAAAACCTAACTTTTTCGAAAAAACCTAACTTTTACCAAAACTAACTTTTTCTTAAAAACCTAACTTTTACCAAAACTAACTTTGTCTTAAAAACCTAACTTATACCAAAACTAACTTTTTCGAAAAAACCTAACTTATACCAAAACTAACTTTTTCGAAAAAACCTAACTTATACCAAAACTAACTTTTTCGAAAAAACCTAACTTATACCAAAACTAACTTTTTCTTAAAAACCTAACTTATACCAAAACTAACTTTTTCTAAAAAACCTAACTTATACCAAAACTAACTTTTTCTAAAAAACCTAACTTATACCAAAACTAATTTTTTTTTAAAACCTAACTTATACCAAAACTAACTTTTTCTAAAAAACCTAACTTTTTCGAAAAAACCTAACTTTTACCAAAACTAACTTTTTCTTAAAAACCTAACTTATACCAAAACTAACTTTTTCTAAAAAACCTAACTTTTTCGAAAAAACCTAACTTATACCAAAACTAACTTTTTCGAAAAAACCTAATTTATACCAAAACTAACTTTTTCGAAAAAACCTAACTTATACCAAAACTAACTTTTTCTTAAAACCTAACTTTTACCAAAACTAACTTTTTCGAAAAAACCTAACTTTCTCATAACAACCTAACTTATACCAAAACTAACTTTTTCGAAAAAACCTAACTTATACCAAAACTAACTTTTTCTTAAAAACCTAACTTATACCAAAACTAACTTTTTCTCAAAAACCTAACTTATACCAAAACTAACTTTTTCGAAAAAACCTAACTTATACCAAAACTAACTTTTTCTTAAAAACCTAACTTATACCAAAACTAACTTTTTCATAAAAACCTAACTTATACCAAAACTAACTTTTTCGAAAAAACCTAACTTATACCAAAACTAACTTTTTCTTAAAAACCTAACTTATACCAAAACTAACTTTTTCTCAAAAACCTAACTTATACCAAAACTAACTTTTTCGAAAAAACCTAACTTATACCAAAACTAACTTTTTCGAAAAAACCTAACTTATACCAAAACTAACTTTTTCGAAAAAACCTAACTTATACCAAAACTAACTTTTTCATAAAAACCTAACTTATACCAAAACTAACTTTTTCGAAAAAACCTAACTTATACCAAAACTAACTTTTACCAAAAAACCTAACTTTTTCATAAAAACCTAACTTATACCAAAACTAACTTTTTCGAAAAAACCTAACTTTTTCTCAAAAACCTAACTTTTACCAAAACTAACTTTTTCTTAAAAACCTAACTTATACCAAAACTAACTTTTTCTAAAAAACCTAACTTTTTCGAAAAAACCTAACTTTTACCAAAACTAACTTTTTCTTAAAAACCTAACTTTTACCAAAACTAACTTTTTCTTAAAAACCTAACTTATACCAAAACTAACTTTTTCGAAAAAACCTAACTTATACCAAAACTAACTTTTTCGAAAAAACCTAACTTATACCAAAACTAACTTTTTCGAAAAAACCTAACTTATACCAAAACTAACTTTTTCTTAAAAACCTAACTTATACCAAAACTAACTTTTTCTAAAAAACCTAACTTATACCAAAACTAACTTTTTCTAAAAAACCTAACTTATACCAAAACTAATTTTTTTTTAAAAACCTAACTTATACCAAAACTAACTTTTTCTAAAAAACCTAACTTTTTCGAAAAAACCTAACTTTTACCAAAACTAACTTTTTCTTAAAAACCTAACTTATACCAAAACTAACTTTTTCTAAAAAACCTAACTTTTTCGAAAAAACCTAACTTATACCAAAACTAACTTTTTCGAAAAAACCTAATTTATACCAAAACTAACTTTTTCGAAAAAACCTAACTTATACCAAAACTAACTTTTTCTTAAAAACCTATCTTATACCAAAACTAACTTTTTCTAAAAAACCTAACTTATACCAAAACTAAATTTTTCTAAAAAACCTCACTTTTTCGAAAAAACCTAACTTTTACCAAAACTAACTTTTTCTTAAAAACCTAACTTATACCAAAACTAACTTTTTCTAAAAAACCTAACTTTTTCGAAAAAACCTAACTTATACCAAAACTAATTTTTTCTTAAAAACCTAACTTATACCAAAACTAACTTTTTCTAAAAAACCTAACTTTTACCAAAACTAACTTTTTCGAAAAAACCTAACTTATACCAAAACTAACTTTTTCGAAAAAACCTAATTTATACCAAAACTAACTTTTTCGAAAAAACCTAACTTATACCAAAACTAACTTTTTCTTAAAAACCTAACTTATACCAAAACTAACTTTTTCTAAAAAACCTAACTTATACCAAAACTAACTTTTTCTCAAAAACCTAACTTATACCAAAACTAACTTTTTCTAAAAAACCTAACTTATACCAAAACTAATTTTTTTTTAAAAACCTAACTTATACCAAAACTAACTTTTTCTAAAAAACCTAACTTTTTCGAAAAAACCTAACTTTTACCAAAACTAACTTTTTCTTAAAAACCTAACTTATACCAAAACTAACTTTTTCTAAAAAACCTAACTTTTTCGAAAAAACCTAACTTATACCAAAACTAACTGTTTCATAAAAACCTAACTTATACCAAAACTAACTTTTTCGAAAAAACCTAACTTTTTCCAAAACTAACTTTTTCGAAAAAACCTAACTTTTTCATAAAAACCTAACTTATACCAAAACTAACTTTTTCGAAAAAACCTAACTTTTTCTCAAAAACCTAACTTTTACCAAAACTAACTTTTTCTTAAAAACCTAACTTATACCAAAACTAACTTTTTCGAAAAAACCTAACTTATACCAAAACTAACTTTTTCGAAAAAACCTAACTTATACCAAAACTAACTTTTTCGAAAAAACCTAACTTATACCAAAACTAACTTTTTCTTAAAAACCTAACTTATACCAAAACTAACTTTTTCGAAAAAACCTAACTTATACCAAAACTAACTTTTTCTAAAAAACCTAACTTATACCAAAACTAATTTTTTTTTAAAAACCTAACTTATACCAAAACTAACTTTTTCTAAAAAACCTAACTTTTTCGAAAAAACCTAACTTTTACCAAAACTAACTTTTTCTTAAAAACCTAACTTATACCAAAACTAACTTTTTTTAAAAAACCTAACTTTTTCGAAAAAACCTAACTTATACCAAAACTAACTTTTTCGAAAAAACCTAATTTATACCAAAACTAACTTTTTCGAAAAAACCTAACTTATACCACAACTAACTTTTTCGAAAAAACCTAATTTATACCAAAACTAACTTTTTCTAAAAAACCTAACTTATACCAAAACTAACTTTTTCTTAAAAACCTAACTTATACCAAAACTAACTTTTTCTAAAAAACCTAACTTATACCAAAACTAACTTTTTCTCAAAAACCTAACTTATACCAAAACTAACTTTTTCTAAAAAACCTAACTTATACCAAAACTAACTTGTTCTTAAAAACCTAACTTATACCAAAACTAACTTTTTCTAAAAAACCTAACTTTTTCTAAAAAAAATAACTTTTACCAAAACTAACTTTTTCGAAAAAACCTAACTTATACCAAAACTAACTTTTTCTAAAAAATCCTAACTTATACCAAAACTAACTTTTTCGAAAAAACCTAACTTATACCAAAACTAACTTTTTCGAAAAAACCTAACTTTTTCATAATAACCTAATTTATACCAAAACTAACTTTTTCGAAAAAACCTAACTTATACCAAAACTAACTTTTTCGAAAAAACCTAATTTATACCAAAACTAACTTTTTCGAAAAAACCTAACTTATACCAAAACTAACTTTTTCGAAAAAACCTAACTTATACCAAAACTAACTTTTTCTAAAAAACCTAACTTATACCAAAACTAACTTTTTCTCAAAAACCTAACTTATACCAAAACTAACTTTTTCGAAAAAACCTAACTTATACCAAAACTAACTTTTTCGAAAAAACCTAACTTATACCAAAACTAACTTTTTCTAAAAAACCTTACTTTTTCGAAAAAACCTAACTTATACCAAAACTAACTTTTTCGAAAAAACCTAACTTATACCAAAACTAACTTCTTCTCAAAAACCTAACTTATACCAAAACTAACTTTTTCTTAAAAACCTAACTTATACCAAAACTAACTTTTTCGAAAAAACCTATTTTATACCAAAACTAACTTTTTCTAAAAAAACCTTACTTTTTCGAAAAAACCTAACTTTTACCATAACTAACTTTTTCGAAAAAACCTAACTTTTTCATAAAAACCTAACTTATACCAAAACTAACTTTTTTTAAAAAACCTAACTTATAAAAAAAACTAACTTTTTCTTAAAAACCTAACTTATACCAAAACTAACTTTTTCTAAAAAACCTAACTTATACCAAAACTAACTTTTTCGAAAAAACCTTGCTTTTTCGACAAAACCTAACTTTTAAAAAAACTAATTTTTTCTAAAAAACCTAACTTTTACCAAAACTAACTTTTTCTAAAAAACCTAACTTTTTCGAAAAAACCTTACTTTTTCGAAAAAACCTAACTTTTACCAAAACTAACTTTTTCTTAAAAACCTAACTTTTTCTCAAAAACCTAACTTATACCAAAACTAACTTTTTCGAAAAAACCTAACTTATACCAAAACTAACTTTTTTGAAAAAAAATAACTTATACCAAAACTAACTTTTTCGAAAAAACCTAACTTTTTCTAAAAAACCTAACTTTTACCAAAACTAACTTATTATAAAAAACCTAACTTTTTCTCAAAAACCTAACTTATACCAAAACTAACTTTTTCTTAAAAACCTAACTTTTTCTTAAAAATCTAACTTTTTCTTAAAAACCTAACTTATACCAAAACTAACTTTTTCGAAAAAACCTAACTTATACCAAAACTAACTTTTTCTAAAAAACCTTACTTTTTCGAAAAAACCTAACTTATACCAATACTAACTTTTTCGAAAAAACCTAACTTATACCAAAACTAACTTTTACTCAAAAACCGAACTTATACCAAAACTAACTTTTTCTTAAAAACCTAACTTATACCAAAACTAACTTTTTCGAAAAAACCTAACTTATACCAAAACAAACTTTTTCTAAAAAACCTTACTTTTTCGAAAAAACCTAACTTTTACCAAAACTAACTTTTTCGAAAAAACCTAACTTTTTCGAAAAAACCTAACTTATACCAAAACTAACTTTTTCGAAAAAACCTAACTTATACCAAAACTAACTTTTTCTTAAAAACCTAACTTTTTCTCAAAAACCTAACTTATACCAAAACTAACTTTTTCGAAAAAACCTAACTTATACCAAAACTAACTTTTTTGAAAAAACCTAACTTATACCAAAACTAACTTTTTCGAAAAAACCTAACTTTTTCTAAAAAACCTAACTTTTACCAAAACTAACTTATTATAAAAAACCTAACTTTTTCTCAAAAACCTAACTTATACCAAAACTAACTTTTTCTTAAAAACCTAACTTTTTCTTAAAAATCTAACTTTTTCTTAAAAACCTAACTTATACCAAAACTAACTTTTTCGAAAAAACCTAACTTATACCAAAACTCACTTTTTCTAAAAAACCTAACTTATACCAAAACTAACTTTTTCGAAAAAACCTAACTTATACCAAAACTAACTTTTTCGAAAAAACCTAACTTTTACCAAAACTAACTTATTCTAAAAAACCTAACTTTTTCTCAAAAACCTAACTTATACCAAAATTAACTTTTTCTTAAAAACCTAACTTTTTCTAAAAAACCTAACTTATAAAAAAACTAACTTTTTCGAAAAAACCTAACTTATACCAAAACTAACTTTTTCTTAAAAACCTAACTTATACCAAAACTAACTTTTTCGAAAAAACCTAACTTATACCAAAACTAACTTTTTCTAAAAAACCTTACTTTTTCGAAAAAACCTAACTTATACCAAAACTAACTTTTTCGAAAAAACCTAACTTTTTCGAAAAAACCTAACTTATACCAAAACTAACTTTTTCGACAAAACCTAACTTATACCAAAACTAACTTTTCGAAAAAACCTAACTTATACCAAAACTAACTTTTTCTAAAAAACCTTACTTTTTCGAAAAAACCTAACTTTTACCAAAACTAACTTTTTCGAAAAAACCTAACTTTTTCGAAAAAACCTAACTTATACCAAAACTAACTTTTTCGAAAAAACCTAACTTATACCAAAACTAACTTTTTCGAAAAAACCTAACTTTTTCTAAAAAACCTAACTTTTACCAAAACTAACTTATTATAAAAAACCTAACTTTTTCTCAAAAACCTAACTTATACCAAAACTAACTTTTTCTAAAAAACCTAACTTATACCAAAACTAACTTTTTCGAAAAAACCTAACTTATACCAAAACTAACTTTTTCGAAAAAACCTTACTTTTTCGACAAAACCTAACTTTTAAAAAAACTAATTTTTTCGAAAAAACCTAACTTTTACCAAAACTAACTTTTTCTAAAAAACCTAACTTTTTCGAAAAAACCTTACTTTTTCGAAAAAACCTAACTTTTACCAAAACTAACTTTTTCTTAAAAACCTAACTTTTTCTCAAAAACCTAACTTATACCAAAACTAACTTTTTCGAAAAAACCTAACTTATACCAAAACTAACTTTTTTGAAAAAACCTAACTTATACCAAAACTAACTTTTTCGAAAAAACCTAACTTTTTCTAAAAAACCTAACTTTTACCAAAACTAACTTATTATAAAAAACCTAACTTTTTCTCAAAAACCTAACTTATACCAAAACTAACTTTTTCTTAAAAACCTAACTTTTTCTTAAAAATCTAACTTTTTCTTAAAAACCTAACTTATACCAAAACTAACTTTTTCGAAAAAACCTAACTTATACCAAAACTCACTTTTTCTAAAAAACCTAACTTATACCAAAACTAACTTTTTCGAAAAAACCTAACTTATACCAAAACTAACTTTTTCGAAAAAACCTAACTTATACCAAAACTAACTTTTTCTAAAAAACCTAACTTATACCAAAACTAACTTTTTCTTAAAAACCTAACTTATACCAAAACTAACTTTTTCTAAAAAACCTTACTTTTTCGAAAAAACCTAACTTTTACCAAAACTAACTTTTTCGAAAAAACCTAACTTTTTCATAAAAACCTAACTTATACCAAAACTAACTTTTTCGAAAAAAACCTAACTTATACCAAAACTAACTTTTTCTTAAAAACCTAACTTTTACCAAAACTAACTTTTTCGAAAAAACCTAACTTTTTCATAAAAACCTAACTTATACCAAAACTAACTTATTATAAAAAACCTAACTTTTTCTCAAAAACCTAACTTATACCAAAACTAACTTTTTCGAAAAAACCTAACTTTTTCATAACAACCTAACTTATACCAAAACTAACTTTTTCGAAAAAACCTAACTTATACCAAAACTCACTTTTTCTAAAAAACCTAACTTATACCAAAACTAACTTTTTCGAAAAAACCTAACTTATACCAAAACTAACTTTTTCGAAAAAACCTAACTTTTACCAAAACTAACTTATTCTAAAAAACCTAACTTTTTCTCAAAAACCTAACTTATACCAAAATTAACTTTTTCTTAAAAACCTAACTTTTTCGAAAAAACCTAACTTTTACCAAAACTAACTTTTTCGAAAAAACCTAACTTTTTCATAAAAACCTAACTTATACCAAAACTAACTTTTTCGAAAAAACCTAACTTATACCAAAACTAACTTTTTCTTAAAAACCTAACTTATACCAAAACTAACTTTTTCGAAAAAACCTAACTTATGCCAAAACTAACTTTTTCTTAAAACCTAACTTTTACCAAAACTAACTTTTTCGAAAAAACCTAACTTTCTCATAACAACCTAACTTATACCAAAACTAACTTTTTCGAAAAAACCTAACTTATACCAAAACTAACTTTTTCTTAAAAACCTAACTTATACCAAAACTAACTTTTTCGAAAAAACCTAACTTATGCCAAAACTAACTTTTTCTTAAAAACCTAACTTATACCAAAACTAACTTTTTCGAAAAAACCTAACTTTCTCATAACAACCTAACTTATACCAAAACTAACTTTTTCGAAAAAACCTAACTTATACCAAAACTAACTTTTTCTTAAAAACCTAACTTATACCAAAACTAACTTTTTCTCAAAAACCTAACTTATACCAAAACTAACTTTTTCGAAAAAACCTAACTTATACCAAAACTAACTTTTTCTTAAAAACTTAACTTATACCAAAACTAACTTTTACGAAAAAACCTAACTTATACCAAAACTAACTTTTTCTAAAAAACCTTACTTTTACCAAAACTAACTTTTTCGAAAAAACCTAACTTATACCAAAACTAACTTTTTCTTAAAAACCTAACTTATACCAAAACTAACTTTTTCGAAAAAACCTAACTTTTTCTTAAAAACCTAACTTATACCAAAACTAACTTTTTCTCAAAAACCTAACTTTTTCTAAAAAACCTAACTTTTACCAAAACTAACTTATTATAAAAAACCTAACTTTTTCTCAAAAACCTAACTTATACCAAAACTAACTTTTTCGAAAAAACCTAACTTTTACCAAAACTAACTTTTTTGAAAAAACCTAACTTATACCAAAACTAACTTTTTCGAAAAAACCTAACTTTTTCTAAAAAACCTAACTTTTACCAAAACTAACTTATTATAAAAAACCTAACTTTTTCTCAAAAACCTAACTTATACCAAAACTAACTTTTTCTTAAAAACCTAACTTTTTCTTAAAAATCTAACTTTTTCTTAAAAACCTAACTTATACCAAAACTAACTTTTTCGAAAAAACCTAACTTATACCAAAACTAACTTTTTCGAAAAAACCTAACTTATACCAAAACTAACTTTTTCGAAAAAACCTAACTTTTTCGAAAAAACCTAACTTATACCAAAACTAACTTTTTCGAAAAAACCTAACTTATACCAAAACTAACTTTTTCTTAAAAACCTAACTTTTTCTAAAAAACCTAACTTATACCAAAACTAACTTTTTCGAAAAAACCTAACTTATACCAAAACTAACTTTTTCTTAAAAACCTAACTTATACCAAAACTAACTTTTTCGAAAAAACCTAACTTTTTCATAAAAACCTAACTTATACCAAAACTAACTTTTTCGAAAAAACCTAACTTATACCAAAACTAACTTTTTCTTAAAAACCTAACTTTTACCAAAACTAACTTTTTCGAAAAAACCTAACTTTCTCATAACAACCTAACTTATACCAAAACTAACTTTTTCGAAAAAACCTAACTTATACCAAAACTAACTTTTTCTTAAAAACCTAACTTATACCAAAACTAACTTTTTCTTAAAAACCTAACTTATACCAAAACTAACTTTTTCGAAAAAACCTAACTTATACCAAAACTAACTTTTTCTCAAAAACCTAACTTATACCAAAACTAACTTTTTCGAAAAAACCTAACTTATACCAAAACTAACTTTTTCTTAAAAACCTAACTTATATCAAAACTAACTTTTTCGAAAAAACCTAACTTATACCAAAACTAACTTTTTCTAAAAAACCTTACTTTTTCGAAAAAACCTAACTTATACCATAACTAACTTTTTCGAAAAAACCTAACTTTTTCATAAAAACCTAACTTATACCAAAACTAACTTTTTCGAAAAAACCTAACTTATACCAAAACTAACTTTTTCTTAAAAACCTAACTTATACCAAAACTAACTTTTTCTTAAAAACCTAACTTATACC